>NC_056604.1:2675710-2734531 GCF_018340385.1 Cyprinus carpio
AGATTTTTCTTTTATGCCAAAAATCATTAGGATATTAAGTAAAGATCATGTTCTGTGAAGATATTTTGTAAATTTCCAACTGTAAATATATCAAAGCTTAATTTTTGATTAGTAATATGCATTGCTAAGAACTTCATTTGAACAACTTTAAAGATGATTTTCTCAATATTTAGATTTTTTTGCACCCTCAGATTCTCAAATAGTTGCATCTCAAACAAATATCGTCCGATCCTAACAAACCATACATCAATGGAAAGCATATATATTCAGCTTTATTCAGATGAAAAAATGACCCTTATGACTGGTTTTGTGCTCCCGGGTCATATATGTATGTGTGCCGTCAATGATCAGAGCACAACGACTGACAGGCATCATTCCAGAACGACGGAGAAACTCACCTTCTTCAACAAGAGCAGAGCGAGAGCAGTTTAGTGGTTAGATTAAGAGTTATAGTATCAGAGAACAGCAACACAATGAAGCGTGTCTGATTTGATCTGATCTGATGGGCACCTTTCAGAGCGATGACTTTGCTGGCCGGGTTCATGATGGCGCTGTCTGCTGTGATCGGCCGGCGGATCGGGTTGCTCGGGTCACTCAGGTCCACGATCACCACCTGGTTCTGCTCGCCCACCTTCTCTCGGATGCAGATGAAGCGGTCCGACTCCATGGTCAGGCAGCTGAAGCTGATGCTGGCCGGACTCACTCCCAGCGTCTGCAGCTAGAGGGCGACAGAGACACACCACAGAACTCCAACTGGCTGATACAACAACACCCATGCAATCTCTGATTTCTTTTCTAATCATTTTATGACTTTTAAATAATTATTCATCGACATATAAAAATAAAAAAATTAAATCATGATTAATAAATGTAAAAGACTCATAAAACTTGAAAAATGAATAAAAAATAATCATAATAATTTGAATATAAAAATAAGCAAAACACTTCTATTAAATTATAGTGTAAAATTAATGTTTAAATTAATAATTTAATTTTTAATAGAATAAACAATCACATTAAAACACTTACTGAAAATTCAATAAATCATAAAATGTAAAATTAAAAATAAGTGTTTTTATTTTAAAATGTATTTTTTATTTTTTATATATATATTTTAAGATTTAATTTTTAGGATGGATTTCATTTTGATGAATTGAAATTTTTTTTTTTTAATTAAATCATACAAATGCAAAATTAATATAGCACTTAATTTCAAAGAAACAACAATTAAATCATAAAATGTCCCATTAAAATTAATAAATTAAAAAATAAAAATAATCTAAATTAAACAATTTTAAAAAATTAATAAATCAAAAATTAAACAAATCATTAAATCATAAAAATGCAACATTAATATTTTCTTAAATTAAAACAAAAATATTCTAAATAAAGACTAAAAATGTATTCAATCACAAAATGTTAAATTAAAATTAATAAAGAAAGTTAAAACAAACAATAAATGTAAAATTAATTAATATTTAAAAAATAATCTAAATAAAACAATATTCATCATAAAAAATGTAAACCAAAATTATTTAATATTACTACTCAAAGTATAACTATTTATTTTATTGGTTTACCTGCATGTCATGTGACCTGTGATATCAGAGAACCATGAACATGTGAAAGTGTCATTGTAATTTAAATATAAATTTATAAACTCAGTGGTTCTTCAAATAAATATTTCAAAGAGGTTCAGCTGACCAAAAAAAACCAAAAACAAAACAAAATAATGTTTGGTAATTCCTTCAATAAAGCATCGAGCGATAAAACATCTCTGATGTTAACCAACAGTTTCTGCTCTAAGCAGCTGTGCACAAGATACTTTGACATTATCGTTGATATTTTCCTCATAGTGACTGGTCTGAACTCTCGGCACAGCCGTATATGAAACACTAAACAGGTCTGGATCATTCAGACGGGGAAAGCTCACATTCTTCAGGGCTCAGGAGTTTCTCTGGGCTCTGAATGATTCACTGCTGAGAAACACAGGCGTAACGCAAACCTGCTGTCCGTCTGATGGGAACACATGCTTACGCACGGACTGGAGATACTGTATAGTAGCCTACGGCCAACACACACACACACACACACACACACACACACACACACACACACACACACACACACTTGAGTCAGAGGAAACAGAGCTACAACTCTTTCCTCCCTTTCCTTGTCTCAGCGACTCCCTCAAACACACACACACACACTCAGGAGTGAGTCTGTATTGTGCTCTACTGAACATCTTCACAAAGAGAGAACATCTTCTCTCTCCGTCAGGATAAAACCCTGAGACTGAACAAGAAATGCATGCTTTAAAATCAAAAACAATGTGCTTCACTGCAAATTAGGTCACATTTTAAACAAGCAACATACATTTACGTACAGGCCAGAACACAATAAATAAAGTGCACTACTGTCAGCTTTAAAAATGTATATATAAATAATATGTTCAATTAAAATAATAAAAAATAAAATAAAAAATACAAATACAATCAGAAATATGTAAAAATAAATAAATAAATAAAAAATTCTAAACTTGTTAGAAATTAGAAAAATTTCCAAATTAATCTTTTTAAGGTAAAAAAATTCAAAAGCACTTTCCAAAAATGTAAGTCATACAAACGTCAAATTAAAAAAAAAATAAAAATACAATCAAAATAAAACACTTGCTAAAAAATTATTAAATCATAAAATGTCAAAATTAACACTTTTAAAATAAAAAACATAAAAAAAAATCAAAAATGTAAATCATAAAAAAAATCACATTAAAAAAATTAAAAATACAATCAAAATAAAACACTTGCTAAAAAAATAATTATTTTAAATAAAGGGCCACTTTTTATATTTCTCTATTTAGCTATAACTTACATGTTAGTTTTAGTACTTCATATCTTTCATGTTTATTTTTCATATACTATTTATTTTGTTTCAGATTTTGAGATTCGTGTAACAATAACTGCATGCTTAAAATTAAAAACAATGTGTTTAGTTTTTATGCTGGAAAAAAATTAATTCAAATTTTTAAACAACCAACACACGAGTCATTTGTTTTTTACAGGCCAAAATTTCCAAATGAAGAGCACCAGTCAGCGTGAAAATGTAAATATCTGTCTGTTTCTGATATAATTCAAACACACCTAATCTGATGATTTAATGCAAAGACGATGAGGAAAGCAGGTGCTTCAGAAACATTACGTAACGGGACTCATTTGAATGAAGCTGCCTGCATTTCACACAAGTGAAAAATATTTATACTAACACACTCACATACTCAACATTACCAAGAGCAATGACCAACAATGATTGTAACCTAAAAAGCTAAAAAAGAGAAGTTTTAATAAAAAAAAGTATAATTTAAAAAAAAAATCATCAAAATAAAATGTACTAAAAATTTATGAAATCATACAATTAAAATTAATCATTTAAAAATAAAAATAATCCAAATAAAACACGTGCTGAAAATTAAAAGCAAATGTAAACATTCAAATAAATAAAAAAGACAATAAAAATAAGACTAAAATAGCATTAAAAAAATAAATATACATTAATTAAATAAACATCTATTTAAAATAAAACATTAAAAATAAAAAGAAATTAATTAAATTATAAAAAAATAAATAAATAAATAAATAACAATGTTAAAAAAAATAAAAAAATAAAAAAAAATAAGAGAAGTTTTAGAAGTAAAAGCACTCGTTTTACTAAACTTGAAAGGTCCAAAATGACATTATTAGTGAAAATTCTCCTCACCAATGTACAGAAGCCTGTGGAACAGTGACTTCAGTATTTATAAAGACTCATAAATCAGCTTAATTAGGTCTGGCTTTAATCAGACAGGTTTGAGTGAAGGGTTAGACTCTTATGTTCCTGTTCATGCAGAAGCATTAGATCTGTATGAGAAGCACTGCATCTATGAGACGTCCTCACTAAAGTCCCACAGGACACTCAAGATGAAGTGGGGCAGAAAGCTCCAGATGTCCAGTCACACACACACACACACACACACACACACACACACACACACACTCATAAACTCATTTCCGATGGGCTCGTCTATGATGATGATGATGATGATGAAGATCCGTCTCCGAGCAGAATGAGATGAAGCAGACTCACTCTGTCTCTGTCTCTGTCTCTTCCGCTTACTGATCGCCTGCTGCAAGACGGTTACATTCATGCATTCGGCAAACACTTTTATCAAAAATTAATTCAAAGGTAAACATTTAATAATCATGGAGAAATCAAAACCATGACTGTTGTTACTAGTACAATGCTCTAAAATGGAAAGATCGCTATTACATGATTTATTATTAATTATATTGCCATTCTCATTTCAGAATAATTAAAAAAATGTAAAAAAAAAAATCTTAACTTTTATTAACTATCCGCCTTCAAAAATATGAAAGAAACATTTTTGTTAATTGAAATAATTTGAATAAAACAAATATTCAAGGGTGTAGCCTTGGTGGGGACATAACGGCAGATTGCAGACATTTCATCGTTTGATCAATGAGTTCAACTAAAGATATTTCTATTTTGATTTTGAGTGTGTGTAATAAAACTAGACCTCTGTGTCAGTTTAATGCTGTTGATAAACATGTTTCCTCTTCCTGCTCGTAACTACATTAGCCAAATCTCTATTGGGTTACAGCTTTACATCAGCAGCCAATCAGAGGACAGAGAAAAATGACACAGCAAAAATAACCCCATAAGCACGAGCAGAACAAGATACAGTATTTTAAATAATAAAATCATAAAAATAGATACAAAATAGTCACTGAAATAATCAAATAAAACAATAAAAATAAAAAACAAGTCAATTAAATAATAAAAATATATATTAAAAAATGTCATTTTAATAATAAAACAAAGTAGTAATTTAAATAATAAAGAGCATTTATATAAAATCTGGTGTTACAGATTAAATCATATGCTTTTAAGATAAGTTATTTGAAAGACTAGTGAAGCTGGATATATTTATATCTGTGTGTTTGTTCCTTTTCCAGTTCAACATATTTATAAGACATGAGCAGAATGAACTGTGTCTATTTATAAAAGCACACACACACACACACACACAGAGAGAGAGAGAGAGAAAGAGTTCCATTTAGGATCAAACTGTATCAATATAATCCGGCTCTGAATGAACTCAAACTCAAACACATGTTCAAGACATAAAGCCAAGCTGCTAAAGGCCCAAAGTCCTGCCGGCTGCAGATTCTTGGCATTCTTTAACTGAACTGCACCGGCTGAGCGTCCGACACCGGAATAACACAAGAGAGAGAGAGAGAGAGAGAACATGGAGGGACAGTATCTCAAGAGACACGCTATGAAATTCCACATTTTACAACAAAATATAATCTCGAATCCCAGTAAAGCAGCCGTACATCTAAATGAGACGGCAGCATCTGGCTTCAATCAGCTGCGGGGCGAATTCCAGAAGCGTTCTGTGAACGACAAAGAAAACATGGCCTGTGGAAAGGTGAGGCTGGGACAGTCTGAGAGACGCTCGCACGTCTCTGTCAAGGCATGTGGAATGAAACTTCATTAGCGTTTGGCACTGTGACCCTCATCTCCAAAATAACACTGTCCCATTGTTTCCAATTGTTCCACAGAATACACACTTCAGTGCAGGAGAGCAACTCTAATGCAGAAGAAAAGAGTGAAGAAGAGTCCCGGTTTGCTGGAAAGATGAGTCATCTTGTCACACACAAGCAGAAAACTAAAGGAATAGTTCATCCAAAAATGAATATTTGTTTAATGTCCTCACCCTCAGGTTATTCAAGATGTATTTGAGTTTGTTTCTTCATCAGATTTGGAGAGATGTAGCACTGCACCAGTGGATGCTCTGCAGTGAATGGGTGCCGTCAGAATGAGACTTGATGTTTTTATCAGCTGTTTGGACTCTCATTCTGACGGCACCCATTCACTGCAGAGTATCCATTGATGAGACACTGATGCAGTGCTACATTTCTACAAATCTGATGAAGAAACAAACTCATCCTGATCTTGAATAACCTGAGGGTGAGGACAATAAGCAAATATTCATTTTTGGGTGAACTATTCCTTTAAAGACTTCAGATGGTGCTATCTGAAGTGTGTTTTTAAGCCACACATGAATAGAAATACTGCATGTCTGGAGTTACTGACGGTGCATTTTTTAACCCACAATTACAGACACAAGCTTATCTGACTAATGCAGTATAGAGAGAAAAGAGACAATATTGTCAATACACCAGCCTTTAAAGACAAAACAAAAAAACCATCAACTGATTCCAATAACAACTCACAAAAGAGCTTCAAAGCACTTAAACATACTTTCAGAAGCTGCGAGATGTCACAAACAACTTTAAAAATGTGATCTAGAGGCCTTGCTTACATAAATTAAGGCTATAATACAGCATTTCACTGCACATACACTACTGTACCTGTACAATGCATTATGAAGAGTCATTCAAATATATCTCTAAACTTCGCCGCAGCAAAGATGCTTTTTTCACGACAGTAAGGTATTTTTTGCATACCATGCAACTACTGTGCCATTTATCATACAACGATGTCGCAATGTGTCATTTTCCACCATGCTGGGTTACTGGAATACAATTTCAAGAACTGTACTTCATCTGAAACTAGTTCTAATTTGTGTATAATGATCATCCAGGCCGTTTTCAGAGCTGATATTTCTGTACATGGAATATTGTTATATGTAGCAATACTTAACACAATACTATATGTAAAAATATTTAATATTATTACCATTTTTATATGTAATAATATTTAAAAACACTGCAGGACTAATCAAAGTGATGTAAAATATTGATATTTAATAACAATGTTAATAAAAACAGCATTATTTTTTAACATTAAACCGTTCCATTATTTTAGAAACATGCCACGATACAGTAAGTGTAATAATTTAAATGTCATGCAACTATGTAACAATTTCTGTCACGTCATGGAACGTTGTTACTACGTAACGATCCCTTTACCGTCGTTCTTTTAAATGCCAGGCAACTATGTAACATGTAACGCAACTCTGTATTCTCTGATGTCACGTATGTATCAACTATGTAACTCGTGCACTGGGCCGCCGTTACACAGTTGCGTGTTTACGGTTTAACGGCGTCGAGCGGAAAGCCACGAATGTTGCGTGAGTCTATGCGGTTTTACCTGCAGATGCTCCTGGAAGCGGATCGGTAAAATCTGCGCCATTCTCACGGAGAGGAGAGGAGGAAGATGAGGAGGAGGAGGGGGTGCAGATGAAGAGTTGTGTGTGCGTTCCGTTCCTCTGAGCTGTGTGTCCCGTTAGACGCGGTTATTCCGTGAATGCTCGTGAATCTCTGTCTCGGACTTCTTCTCGGAGCGCTGCGGGACTCCTCCGCGTGAGAAAGTAGATCCGCGCGCACTGATACGAGCCTTCTGTCCTGCGGCGCAGATGCTGTAAACACACTCTCACGGGAGCTCAGTGGGGTATAAAGCTGGGAAACGCGTGAGTTTGCGGGTGAAGGGCGTGTGAGGGGGGTCAGCTGTATCCTTCCGCTCGAGCATGTGACAGCAGGAACTCCCCCCTCCAGCCAGAAATACCGGGGGTCTATTTCTGCACACTCACTCAGAGCAGCAGCAGCCAGCAACAACAACAACACTGCTGTTCTACTATCACTCATACAATATTATAGACAGCATTTTGAATTTATTTTTAATTTTTTTTTAATCTTTTATGATTATGTTTTTGTTTTTTCTTTAAAAAAAAGTTTACTTAATTTTTATTTCATTTTATTTGCATTCCATTTTTATTTCATTTCAAGTAATAAGTACTTAAACTTAAACTAAACATTAAAACATGACACAACTGACTGAAATATTTAATGAAAGTAATAATATATTTTTAGATATTATTTAAATTCTCTTTTTTTAAATGTCTATTAAGTTTTTTTTTATTTTATTTAAGTTAATTTAAGTAATTTAACCTAATAATAAAAATATTCATTTGGCAGCAAACTGAAATTTTTTTTTTTTTTTAAATTAAAAGATTTTTTATATTTTAGGTAATATTTATTTAATTTTTTTAAGTTTTATTTAATGTTTCTGTTTAGTTTTTATGATTTATTTACATTTTAATTTAGTTTTTTGTAGTTTTAGTAATTTAAGTACTTTAACTTAAAATAAAACTATAAAATATTCTTTCTTTAATTTTAAGATTTTATTTGACATTCATTTAAATTAACAATTTAATTTAATGTTTTTGTTTCTTTTATTAAATGTCTATTCAGTTTTATTAATTTTATTTCCATTTCAGTTTGGTTATTCTTAGTAATTTTAGTTATCTGGTATGTTTTAGAAACTTAAGTACTTAAACTAAAGCTATAAAATATTCCACTAGCAACAAACTGAAATATTTACTCAAACTAACTTTTTAAGTTGTTATATATTTTTGTTAACATTGATTTCAATAAACAAATGTTTAAATAGTTTCAGTAAATGCTAATATCACTTCATAAACAAACACATGAAACATAATAAAGTAGCATGGTATTGTTTGACGTATAAATCAACATTTCAAGGATCCATCATGTAAACATCACACTGCATTAATATGCAAAAAAGTACCACGATGTTGATAAATACTTTATCAAAAAGTACCCCGTCTGTACTGCTTTAACACTTAACATTATGATTAGCTTATAGTTTCAAAGGACAGTATCTTTACAAAACCCACATTTAATCATATTTCAGTTTCTGTAATTTTGTTTTAATTTGATTGTAAAGTTAGTGTGGAAAAAAATGCCAGAGGTCACATGTTGTTGTTTTTTTCTTTCTTTATTAATTAATTTACACGAGTTGTCCTGTAAACATTATATATGTATAGACTTTAAAGTTATTTACTGAACACTACATAGTCACCAAAAATTCAAAAATCCCCAGACATGAAGCACAAGACATACTATGAACATCGGACTGCATTACAAACATCATGTAATAAATAACTCAGGCAGAGTATGAGTGAGTGTTTGTGTGATTTCAGGGTCAGTATCAGGCGGTGCAGGTTGAAATGAGAGCGGGACGAGAGCGTTAGGGCCGGGCGGGGTGTGAGAGGAGCGTGCTGTGTTTAGCTTGACTCTTACGATCGATCAGGAGGATGGGGTTCTTCATGTGATGAGAGATCATCTCCTGCAAACTGCTGAAGAGCTGCAAAACACACACAGATCAATAACTTTTGAAAATATATACACACACACATACACACACACAGACACACACACACATACACACACATACACACAATTATTTATTATTTACTTATATATTTTTATTTCTGACATTTTGAATCATTTTGTGTGTACATATACAAACATTATATATAGATATACACACATACATATACACTATATTTTATATATATATATATATATATATATATATACACACACACACACACACACACACACACACACACACACACAAATGTCAAAAATGATTCAATAAATGTGACCCTGGAGCACAAAACCAGTCTTAATTGTCAGTTTTTCAAAATTGAGATTTATACATCATCTGAAAGCTGAATAATAATCTCTCCAGTGATGTGTGGTTTGTTAGGAGGACAATATTTGGCTGAGATACAACTATTTGAAAATCTGGAATCTGAGGGAGCAAAAAAATCTAAATATTGAGAAAATCATCTTTAAAGTTGTTTAAATAAGGTTCTTAGCAATGCATATTACTAATCAAAAATGAAGTTTTGATATATTTACGGTAGGAAATTTACAAAATATCTTCATGGAACATGATCTTTCCTTAATATCCTAATGATTTTTTGCATAAAAGAAAAATCAATAATTTTGACCCATACAATGTATTGTTGTCTATTGCTACAAATATACATGTGCTACTTATGACTGCTTCTGTGCTGCAGGGTCACATTTAAAAAAAAAATTTAAAAACATTTCAAAGCAAAATATAGATAAAGTACATATTAATCTTCAACTAAAATTAAAGTAATTTAAAAGCCATTAAAAAAAAAAAAAAACATTAACTGAAATAAAATAAAATGTTATTTCAACTAGTTCCCAAGGATTTCTCATTTTAATGTTGTTAAAGTTGATGTAATAAAATAACCAAAATAACTAAAACTGAAACAAAAATGAATAAAAACTATGTACATGCACACACACACACACACACACACACATATATATATATATATATATATATATATATATATATATATATATATATTATATATATATATATACACACACACACACACACACACACACACACACCCCAATAAATGCATGTATACAAAAACTACAAAATTACTAAAACTTTAACTAAAATGAAAATGTCAAAATCAAAATTATTATTTATATTATTATTCAAACTCAAAGTGATTTGCTTTAATGTGATATTATTTAGAAAATAGATGTTAGACCAAAAAAAAAAAAATCCCTAAGGCGTTTCAAAAAGTATTTCAGGACTTTGCCAGAAAGCATCAAATCCTCCAGCTGCAATGAGGGAAGAGTTTTTGCGGCCACACGAGACTGAGCTTGAGCCAAAACACAAGCATTTCAACAATCCCTCTGAAAATAATTGTGTGAAACATCATTTCATTAAATGATACATTTAAAAAATTATTTGGCCTATGAAATAAGTTGAGCCTAAACATTAGGGCATGGCGCTGGCAACACTAAGGTCATGGGTTCGATTCCCAGGGAATGCATTAATTGAAAAAAAATTAATGCATTGTTTGTCGCTTTGGATAAAAGCGTCTGCCAAATGCATAAATGTAAATGTGAACACATGCACAGCTGCACAAAGACACTTGACTGTTGTCACACATAACACAGAGCACAAGACAGGAGCAGATCTTCCTCTCCTCCTCTACCTCTTCTGTCTTCTTGCCCTCTTTTCCGAGCGCGTACTGTTGCGAGTCCTCCAGGAAGCGCACAGGGATGTTGTACACGTTGTACCGGTAAAACACGACCAGCGTGAAGGGCTGACGGTCATTCTGAGAACTGCTGTATCTGACCAGAAACGTGCCGTCCTGCCAAAAACACACACATGACAAATATACTGTACACTGTCCAAAACTAGTGAATGTTAACTATATACATACAGAAGATAGATATGCAGCATTTAACTAAATAGAAAATACAAATCGCCTATAAACAGTGCTATTTTTAATCATAAATGCAGTTTTGTCATTTTACATTTACATTTAGACATTTAGCAGATGCTTTTATCCAAAGTGACTTACTAATGACCAAAATAAAAACATAAAAAAAAAAAAAACAGAACAATACAAAAAAAATAATAAAAATATTATAATAATAAAAAAAATAATTTTTTTATTTTATTTTACTGCTTTATTTAAGAACAGTATAACTCAACAGAACATTCCAATTTAGATTATAAGCATGAAGCATTTACATTTAATTAATTTTAATTAATTTAATTAATTAATTAAATTAATTTTGTTTTTTTATTAATTATTTTATACTATATTTAGTAGCTTAATCTCAGAACAATATGATTCAAATGAACATTCCAAGGATAAACATGCCAAAATACAAATCACACACAAACAGAGATTTCATGTCATTTTACGTTAGATTTCATTTTATTTTTTATTTTATTTTATTGCTTGATTCCAGAACAATAGAACTGAATTTAGATGACAAACATGCAGCACTCAAATAAAATGTAAATATTTATATTTCATTCATTTTACATTTAAGTATCATCTTTTTAGTAATTTATCTTATTGATTAATTTCTAAACAATATGACGGAATACAACATTGCCATTTAGATAATAAACACACAGCATTTAGATAAAGTGTAAATATTTATATTTAAATAGACACACCTTGTTAATCCTGAGCACGGTTTCCTCCGCAGTCTTACGTTCACAGACTCCAGCAAACCACTCTTTGTCCTGTAGCCCCGCCCCCTGATCGTGATCAAAACCGTCAGCCAATCAGTGATGGAATACAGCCACCATTTGTATTTGTCACCAATCACAAACCCTGATTGTGTCTGTAGTGTTTACCTGCGCGACTGGCTTTGCTCCAAAAGAAAGCGCTGTTTGAGGAAAGAACATGAATGAATTATATGAAAAATTATGAATGATTCTTATTGTTTTCATGTGACATACGATAACAGTTAGTTACACCGAAAGATTAAGATTTTTGAGAGAATAACAAAAAATGTAAATAACAGATGCTCACCTGTGCTGTCCAGAGATGGAGGAGGAGGAGGACTGGAAAAACAACATATTTACTGCATTTGAGTTTGTCAGTGGATAAGAAAATATGCTCATACATACAGTTTGGTCTCGATTTACAAATGATGCAAGTAAAAGCCTGTAGACTGAATTATAACAGACATTGCTCAGAAAGTGAAGAAGCAATGTCACAAAGAAATGGGTATCTTATATTTCATGACTAAAATCAAAAAGAAAGAAATTCTCTTGCATAAAGAAAGCAATGCAACTTTATTAAACCCATACTGACCACAAAAGTTAATTTAAAAAAAATATATATATATTTTTTTAATGAAAAATACAGGATTATTACTGTTATCTAAAACCATAAAAACATTGACACTTGCAATAACATGAACATTAACTGAAATAAAGGGTAAAAAGCTAGTTGACAAAGCAATGTTTCTCAATTTCAGCCAAGCACTAAAATAACTAAAACTAAATTAACTAATTAAAACTTAATAAAACTTTACACACAAATCCAAGAATTGCACACACAAAATGCATCTCTTGCAAGCACTGCATTCAATTATCACAAACACATCTCAAAAACAAACATTTGCGAACACTTTTGCCATAATATTAATTCCTCTGTGTTTTGCAAAAAGTGTGTTATGAAATTGAAAACTGAGGCAAAGGCTGAGAATTAGTTCATGGTTTTGCAGATTTGTTGTGGGCTTCTGGTGTTTGTGTGAGATTTCAGAAATTGTGTGAAAAGATTTTGTGTAACCAGTAGACAAAAAAAACTAACAAAAAAAATTACTAAAACTTTAACTGAAATTAAAATGAAAAAAAAAATCTAATAATAGTACAGGATTGGAGACATTTGCATGAAAATAATATCATTATGCAAATAATCTTACTGTACCCAAAATAGGCTCCCAATACTGTGCATCTTATATTTCACCACAAAAACAGAAAAAAAAAAAATTTGCATAAAGAAAGCAACGTGACTGTTTGCCCAGCTTAAAGCTTAAATGACTAAACCTTTAACTGAAATTAAAAATAAAAACAAAATATTAACAAAAACTATAATAGTATATCAAATGATACTTAAATAATGCTAGAAAAATTATATATTATTTAGTTTTATTAATTCAGCACAAATAAAAAGCAATGTAACAAACACAACAATGAGCTTTACTCGCGTTTTCCCTAATGTTTTAAATATTGTGGGGTTTTTCACATGACATTAATTAAAAATCAGTGGAGTACAGAGAAATAGCTACTCCAGAGAGTTGAAGACATTTTCATGAAAATGATGTCACGATGCAATCTTAAAAAAACTAAAACGTGCTTCGAATGAGTTATTTTTCTCTTTTGATTTTAGGCTGTAAACAGACTCACCTGGGTTTGGGTTCTTTGGGGAGGATGATGGGAGGAACTGGTTTGCTGTTTAGTGCGGGTGGCAGCTGGCCAGAGAACGTGGCACGTTTTACTTCTGGCGGCAGAACTAAACGATCGAAGAGGACGTCAAATGAAACTGTACATGTGAGTTTATATCATCATGCATGGGTTAAAACAAAACAACAATCTAACCTTTGTTCACAGAGTCACCGACCAGGACCGAACTCTGAGGAAACAGATTAATCACTTCCTTCAGGAGAAGAACACTGTAATGAATGCATGAATGTGTGTAAAACTAGTACTTACAGATTTGGCTCTGGGAACAGGAGGCTTCATTCTGTAAGACAAGAAGAAATGGTATTATTAAACAAGGTTTAGCAAACCAGAGTCACTATCGGGACGATCGGAGTGGTTTCTAAAAAACAAAACAAAAACAAAAAATAATTTCCCCATTAGGTTCTCTATGATTATTCTGGTTTCTAGACGTGACTTGGGTTGCTCCTTTACATTGTGCATTTGTGTGATGCTTGAACTGGCAACACTAATATTATGGGTTCGATTCTTAGGGAACACAAATAATGCATACTGATTAATATAAATGCATATTTAATGCACTGTAAGTTCTTTGAGATAAAAGTTGCTAAATGCATAAAGGTGATGCTAAGAACAGTAAGCAAAATAACTAATTATCAAATACTATAATTTTAACGTAAGTCTGTAATAAATTAATTGAGGCTAGCATTATTTTCAGTATCATTTAGATACTGTTATAGCTTTAATATTTTGAATGATTTTTTAGTTTTGTATTTAGCTTTTTCATTTTATATAGTTAATTATTACTTTTTTATAATTTTACACCAAATCGGTATCAAAGATTATATTTATGGTAAACTCAAAAATAATAAGATTTAAAATACTAATACTTTATGCAATAATTTAACAATACATAATAAAACAACTACATACAATCTTTCAAACTGATATTTGATTACATTTTTTTATATATATTTTTCTAGAAAAAACTTTTTCAAAATGCACATTAATGTACTTTGAGTAAAAATATTCTTAATTTTAGTTAATTATTATTTATTTACAATTTAACTCAATATCAGCATCAATGGCTTAATCTGTTGCTCAAAACTCAAATAATAATCTTAATATTTCAGTGAATTGTATTTAATACTTTAACAATATTATTTTTTACAAGCAAACTAAAATACTTTTTTTTAAATAAATGTTAAAATTTAAAATTAAAAAAAAATCTTTCAAATTGAATATTTTTATGTGTTTTTCTTTTTTTTTTTAATTATATCTATAGTTTTTTAATACATTTTTAGTTTAATTTTAGATGCAGAAATGCCGCTTTGGCAACTAGCCGAATATAACATTTTATTTCGAGTAACACAAATCCTTAATTTATTTTTTTCAAAAGTGGTTTTATTTTATGACAATAACCCTGATTTAGACATACATACATTGGTAGTGGCAGGTCTCGTCCTACAGTTTTAGGAGGCAATGGCATACGGGCCGGGCTTCGGGGTGCAGGAGGTTCTGGAAAAGATCAAATAATGAATCACAAATGAGATTCAAGTCACTTTATCTTTCTATAAAACCATTTTAAGTTATAAATACGTGGAGCGCTGACCTGCTACAGGTTCTAGATAGGTATCATCATCATCCTGACAGAAACAAATATAAAGTTAAATTAAAATGATCACGATATCTGATATTTTTTCTGTATCATTTTGGATGCTCAGTCATGTTTACCTGCCCTTCATTTGGGTCCAAGTAAACATCTGGAAGATCAGAGAGTACAGTAACTAAACATGCAGTGTGTCATCAAATAATACTGTAGTATCCGATATAAATATCTGTGAACATAGCGTTGAAATGACCTTCGTCTTGCTGAGGAGCCGGTGGGGGTCTCATCGGGGGTCTCTTAGGTGGGGCTTTTTTACCCGGTTTATCTTTACGTATTACCTCCGGAGCTAGAAAATATTAAGTTGAAGAGTTTTATTGTAGATTAGGCCATCCGTTTTTCAATGAAGTACACTACCGTGCAAAACTCAACAAGACTGTTTGGAATGAAACTAATACTTTTACAAAGCAAGGATGCATTAAATTGTTCAAAAGTAACAGTGAAGACATACTAAAATGCTACAAATAGTTTCTATTTCTAATAAATCCTGTTCTTTTCAACGTTTTATTAATCAGAGAATTTCCTGAAAAATAAAATGCATCACATTTTCCACAAAATATTAATCAGCAAAAGTCACCATTATTTATGTAGCACTTTTCAACTAATCAGAAATGTGTTGAGCATCAAATCATCATATTAGAATGATTTCTGAAGATCATGTGACACTGAAGACTGGAGTAATGATGCTGAAAATTCAGCTGCCAAACAAATAAATAAAATTACAACATAAAATAAAATAAAAAAGAAAACAGTTATTTTAAATTATAATAACATTTAGCAATTTTACTGTTTTTACCGTATTCTTTCTCGGATAAATCCTTGATCATGCATCAATAAACTGCTTCTTTCTTTTCCTAATTTATGAGCTTGTTTTTTTTAGTTTTTTTGAGAGACTCACGTTTGCTGTCATTGGGGTCGATGTAAAACTCCTCCGGATCGTGAGGCGGCTCTGGCTTCTAGGAGAAAAATAAACACACAGCTGAATCTAAAAGCTACACAACCCTCTTCTGTGAAATTAACTCACAATAAAGGCTAAATTTAGATGTTTTACCACGCTTTTCCCTATCGGGGGGATCTTGGCCGGTCGTGGCGGCGGTGCGGCCTGTCTTTTGGGAATAACAGGGTTCGGGTTTCGATCTGGATAACCTGAGAACAACAAACACTACATTAGACACTAAAATACTATCACATTAAGTAGATAGCTAGATAGATAGATACCCAGGTAAACATTCTCCTCTACTTGGCGCGGTTGGACTTTAATGGTGGGACGTTCACATGGTGGAGCTTCATATGTGTCACTATCTTCCTCATCCTGAAAATGGTTGAGATTGATCAGATGTGTATAAAAGAAGCTCAATGCATCCTTAATCGGGTCACGAGAAGTTAATAGTCATATGCAATGATGTTATTAATTATGCTTCAGATTAGCCATTTAAGGGGCAAGAGAAACATTGTTTTATACTGACGATCATTCAAAAGTAGCTGCGATGTGCCAACAATATTTCAAAGATTCTGAGAAAATGCCATGTAATGTGAGATTGAGTTTGTTATACTAACAAACTGTTGACCTCACAGCTCTCAGCTGTTATCTATTAGTACAGTAAGGGAAGTGATACCTCCTGGAGACACAACAGGAAGTATGAATGTTCCCACACCTTTTAACTTTGTATGTTTGTGTGTTTAGACAAGTGATGTACAATACTTACAAATTCCCCTTCTGGCCAGCCATATCCAGAACTGTTATCTACAAAGAATTGAAAAGTTGTAACGAGATCACATGAAATAAGAAACAAAAAAGTCCTACAGATCAATAATATATTGCATTTAACATTTAAATGCAATGCGCCATATTTGATACTGCTTTTAGGTTTGTTTGACTTCCGAAACCTTTTTCTGAGCACTAAACTCACGGTAGATAAAAACCTCCATAAAATATTATTCAAAGTTGTGAAATCACTTGATCTAGGAGGACAGCGTGTGTGCCAATGTAAATACTGTAAGCCGATCCCGCCTCATTTTCATCCGCGGTAAATTAAATATGGCGCCTAATTTGACTAACCAGCTTTTCTGCCTTTTAAAAGGTCTAGACTGGTTGTTTTTTATGTGTGTTTGTACATGTTTAAAACACCTGAGGTGTTGTTTATAGGCTGTATTTATTTACATTTTAATCACTCATATTTTAAAGATGTAACTTTAGCTGACTTTCACCGTTATTTTAACTTGTTTTTGCTTTTGTAAACAGCCAAACATGTATTATTCTTATATGTACACTTGATATAACCTCATATTAATTTAGAAGCTACATATTTTTTGTCCTTTTAATAATTAATGTATTAAATATTTAAACTGCAGTATGCTAAAAGGTGATTAAAACTGAAATAGCATGTCACAAATTATCCCTTGTTTTAACCTAAAATCCTAATGTTTGTTCTATAGATGTTTTAATCTTATGTTTTTACACAGGTACGGCATGTTGATTTCAAAGCACCTGTTCTTCTCGGTGGAGCTGGTGGCCCGCTATGTCTGTACAGAAGAAAAATAACAGGTCAATTAGACGGCTATGCAAGATTCTGAGGATAAAAATGTAATGTTTGAAGAAAAATGACTTTAGTACTTACAGTAGAGATGGTTTCAACTTCCCAAAGAAACTCTAAAAATGAAGCAAACATCATTTCGTGAGCAGTACAGCTTCTCTTTGGGTGACCAAAACACACTTAAAGTCTAACAAGAACAATATGCATTGATCTTTGCTAGCTGGTGTTGCCGGATATTAAAAGATTATGTAAATGTTTGTGGCTGGAGAGTATAGAAATGCTATAGGACGATGGAACATTTCACTATATGTACTATTATAAATATAAATAATATTTAATTTGTCAACACTCAATCACACAACTGCTTATCTTGGTTAGAAATACACACAAATACTGTAGGTCATTGTTATTCACTTCTCTTTTGTTGCTACACATACATCAGAGGGAGAACACAGCAGATAACTTTAACTATTTAATTCATAAAAGCAAAGTTGTACTTTAAAGATATACAAACAGGTTTAGTAATGTTTTGACTGAAGGTAAAGACATAAATATAAGTAGTTTAAGGCATTAAATGTAATCTAGAAAAAAAAATTTAAGTGCAAAAATGAGCATTTACTGACAGCACAAAACAAAACAGTGTCGTAACTGGAATGACTAGATAAGAGGAAGCTGAAACTGTGCTATTTTCCGGTTTTTATCTGATAGGTGGTTCAAATGCATCAGATAGAGAACAATGTGGTGTTTTATTCACTGCGAATGAGGAGCTGAAACATTAGCGTGTTAAAGTAGAAAAGCAGAAATCTAAAAGTAAAAACTATCTAATCTTTCTTAGATAATTCCAGGTAATGTTGCCACCTCAAATTATGATTACATTTATGTTCACCTATAAAACAGTGTTTGTAGCACCTAAAACCAAATCAAATGCCGATAACATGTTAATTTCATCTTCAAATGTATTCCTAAATGTCTAACATACAGCTAAATATAAATAACTGTACTTTACCATGATACATGAGGCGTTCAGTTCATCAGGAAGCTCTCTGCTGTGAGGTTTGAATGCAAATCTCCCAGAACTTTGAATGTGAGTCCAGTAAGTAGCGTGCTGGAGGTGTGTGTGTGTGTGTGTGTGAGAGAGAGAGAGAGAGAGAGTATTTGCATAGCAGGTGGATGATTTAAAAGGTAGCTGATTATCCCTGTTAATAACAGAAAGACCTTCAACCGGCTCTAAGTTTACTAAAGCACTTTGTTCTCTCTCCCTCTTGATGTTTAAAAGCATCTGACCACAGACAGCAAGGTGAAAGAAAGAAGAAGTGTTATCAAGCCTTTCAGAGGAAGGGAGTTTGATGACACCAGACGAGAGACAACATCACAGCAGACCATCTGTGAGCGTCTCCAAACCCTGGTGATCAGTTTCTAAACTCAACCTGATGATGGCAGTGTGAACACACTGAATGCCCACATGATCTACCAACACTCACACACACAAACAAACCATTAATTGGTCCAGTTTGTAAAGTAAACACATTATTTTAATACAGAAAGATATGTAACTTACAAACATGCTGTAAATGTGTCCTTTATCACTTTCTGAGAACATCTAATCAAAATTGTTTTACTAAACCAGTGTGAGCAGCTCATATAACTTATTTGTAATGCTTTACAACAGATCTGTCTAATTTAAGATACAAGTAAATTATAAAGTCTTGCATATTTGGAATATATAAATGGCAAAAATTATTAAGTTATCATATTTATTTATACTCATGTAAAATCTAATTATATTATTTTATAAATCCTATTTTTATCTGTAAAGTCAGCTAGGTTCAAGAGTTTGGGGTTGGTAAGAGATTTGCTGATTTTGAAAAAAGTATCTATTTGTTACCAAGGCTGTATTTATTTGATTAAAAATACAGTAAAAAGAGGGAATCATTATTATACTTTAAAATAACCATTTTCTATTTGAACACATTTCAAGAAGTAATTTATTCCTGTGATGCAAAGCTGAATTTTCAGCATCATTACTCCAGTCTTCAGTGTCACATGATCTTCAGAAATCATTCTAATATGATGATTTGCTGCTCAAGAAACATTACTGATTATTATTGGTTGAATACAGTTTTTCAGTTTTATTCTGGAATTTTTTTTTTTTGATGAAAAACAGCACCAACAGCACAAACACTTTGCCACTAAAAGGTATGTTTTCTATTTCTTTAAAAAAAAAAAAAAAATCTGTATCATATTAGAGGCAGACTTTTTGTTTCAATGATCGTGTTCCACTACATTTTTTTTTAAAATATTGACATTACAAAAAAAAAAATCACAGAAGATAATGTTATTTTCCTTACAAGCTTGTTTCATCTTTTGTGTGCTAGTGTATTCATAATGCTAGAATAATGTTAGTGAGTGTATACTGACGTCTGCACTGCTCATGTAGAGACGTGTTCACATCCGTCTCTGTGCTGCAGTGGCACAAACTACAACTGTTTCAGAGGCTGTTTCTGTGACGAGGCCTGCAGACAGCTCAGCGACTGCTGCCCCGACCTCAACAGCACCTGCAGTAAGAACCCGCATACACAGACAGAGATGTTAACGCTCGTGTCATCTCTAACTTTCTGTGTAGTTTTCTATACCATAACTGCAGCCACTCCAATTAACTCCAGTGCATTAATTACCTCCATTCACCCGCAGTCCAACACCACCCAAAGGTAATTCACCTGTGTGTGTTTTTGCATGTATCAATGTGTAGATCAAATTTTACCTTCACCGTTTCACCATTTACCATCATTGTATTTGCAGATGTTCTGACATTGCTCACTAATCTGGAAGTGGAGGTTTTGGCTGAGGAATCATCCACTTAAGAAGAGCGTCAGGTTTGCGCTGCTTCATGTGAGAGGAGCATTTCTGACTGTTTAAATGCATCCAGCTCACATACTTGCACTACATGTGAAATATACTTTACCGGTGATGGGAAGCTACATAGTTATAAACAGTGTTGGGGAAAGTTACTTTAACAATATTGTGTTACTCCCTAAAAAAGTAACTAATTGCATTAGGCCTACTTAGTTACTTTTTATGGAAAATAATGCAACATTTGGCAAACGTAAAAGCTCTTTCACACTAACATTAAGCCTCAGGATGAAGGAAATGCAAATTCACTTCTGTACAGTAGAGGGCCCAGCTCAAACAAACCTTTCAGCTGTGCTGCTATTCTGGATTGCATGAAGAATAAGATGCAGGAGAAGAAAGTTCAACAATTTCTCGCTGATTTCTCTCAACACAGGGACAGGAGACCTGTTAGTCAATAAATGGGAAAACAAAGTAACTGGCGTTACCTGTTTGAAAAAAGAAATCCGATATACTAATAATGCAAAAATGTACGGTGGCCGAGAGTGCTCAGCATGCTGCAACTTCAGAAACACTTGCAAATAGAAAAAGCACCAGCAAATCAAGAAAACATCTTCATCAGTTTGACGGCACGTGTTGCAAATGCTCACAACACAAACTAATTTTATTTGCAGTGCGTTTAGTTGTTTGTGTTGTGAGCATTTGCAGCGCGTGTTGTCAAATAGAAGTTGTTTTCTTAATTTGCAGGTGTTTTTTCTATTTGCAGCAAGTTGAGCTCTCAGCCACCATAAAAATTACATTTGTGTTTCATTTTTGTTATTGCTGAATAGTGTTGAACTTTCTTCTCCTACGTCATATTCTTCATGCAATTTGTTTGAGCTGCGCCCTCTACTGTACAGACGTGAATTTACACTTTCTTCAGGCTGCGGCGTGTTTATTTCACTTTTGGTGTGAATGTGCGTTTACATTTGTAGAAGAATAACTTTTTTATATTAAAAACAAACAAGCATGCACGAGAATTGAGCCGTCATGTGATTGAGACAGAAATCAACCAAGAGTAACAGACATGAATAAACTCTCACTGGACTTTTACTATTTGAATATGAGATCTGATTATTTATGGTGACAGTTCAATAAAAGCATTGTACACAAACATAATTTTTTTAGTGTTTTAATCTTAAACACAAGCATTGTGTATGTTTGATGCAAACTATGAAAAGTGAGATTTGAGTTTGTTTTTTGGGAAGATTTCTCTTTATGATGTGTGTTTATTTTTTCTATGCCTGGATTCCTAAATGTTTACCATGCAATTTATTAAATAAATATAGATAATTGGACTTTACCACAGTGCATGAGGCGTTCAGTTTATCAGGAAGCTCTCTCCGGTGAGGTTTGGATGCAAATCTCCTAGAACTTTGTATATGAGCATGTGTGTGTGTGTGTGTGTGTGTGTGTGTGTGTGTGAGAGAGAGAGAGAGAGTATTTGCAAAACAGGTGGATGATTTAGCAGGTAGCTGTACACTTAAGCACTTTGTTTTGTCTCTCGTTTGATGTTTAGAGGCATCTGACCACAGACGGGGAAGTGCTAGAAAGAAGTTATCACACCTTTCAGAGGAACAGAGTTTGATGACACGAGAGACAGAATATAACATCAGAGCATCTGTGAACGTCTCCAAAACCTGGTGATCAGTTCCTGAGCTCAACCTGATGATGCCAGTGTGAACACACTGACTGACCACATACCAACATTCAAACACACAAATGGAGCATTTGGCCCAGTTTACTCTGCTTCAGTTAAAAAAAATAAATAAATCGAATAAAAAAATGGACTGATTCGCCATGTGGCCCGGTGCGACTGCACCAGTTGCACTTCACTAAGGACGGCACTGGATCCACCAATGATTTCACTGATTATAATCACTTTGAGAGATTTTAAGAACCATCAGGAATGATGATTCAGTGCTAAAGAGGTTTCAGAAAAAAACAGAATAATTACACTGCACTGTTGTTTCCATTATATAGCCTAAACTACCACATCAGTTAATGCTAATATTGCACAACCTATTGCAACAATCGCTTCGCAGTCTGTAAACGCTTCAGGTTCCTTGATTCTCTAATTGTCTTTCATTCCTCAGTTCTATCTATCACAACACTGCCTACTCCAGCAACAACTACAACTACGACACTACCTATACCAGCATCAACTACAACACCACCTACTTAGGCACAGACTACAACTGCAACTACAACACCACCTACTTAGGCACCGACTACAACTGCAACTACAACACCACCCACACCAGCACCAACTACAACACCACCCTACTTAGGCACCGACTACAACTACAACTACAACACCACACACACCACCACCAACTACAACACAACCTACTTAGGCACCGACTACAACACCAACTACAATACCACCTACACCAGCACCAACTACAACACCACCTACACCAGCACCAACTACAACACCACCTACACCAGCACCAACTACAACACCACCTACTTAGGCACCGACTACAGCACCACCTACTTAGGCACCGACTACAACTGCAACTACAACACCACCTACACCAACACAGACTTCAACTACAACACCACCTACACCAGCACAGACTACACCACTGCCTACTCTGGCACCATCTAGAACTACAAAACCACCTACACTAGCACCAACTACAACACCACCTACACCAGCACCAACTACAACTACAACCCTGCCTACTCTGGCACCATCTACAACTACAACACTACCTACACCAGCACCAACTACAACACTACCTACACCAGCACCAACTACAACACTGCCTACTCTGGCACCAACTACAACTACAACCCTGCCTAATTTGGCACCATCTACAACTACAACACTACCTACATCAGCACCAACTACAACTACAACCCTGCCTACTCTGGCACCATCTACAACTACAAGACTACCAGCACCAGCTACAACTACAACCCTGCCTACTCTGGCACCATCTACAACTACAACACTACCTACACCAGCACCAACTACAACTACAACCCTGCCTAATCTGGGACCATCTACAACTACAACACTACCTACACCAGCACCAACTACAACACTACCTACACCAGCACCAACTACAACTACAACCCTGCCTACTCTGGCACCATCTACAACTACAACACTACCTACACTAGCACCAACTACAACACTACCTACACTAGCACCAACTACAACTACAACCCTGCCTAATCTGGGACCATCTACAACTACATAGGGCTGGGAAAATAAATCGATGCATCGCGAATCGAGAAATGATTCAGCATCGATTCTGAGATTTTCCGAATGCATCGCGATTCTTTGTTGAATCGATTCTGAACTTAGTTTTGATCAGCAGATGGCACTGCATGCTTTAGAAACAGCCATACTCTGCTTGTTTCCAAATCCTTACACACGCTTGAACCTAAAATATTAATTCACTAAAATTCGAAAAGGTTTTCACAGTGGGCTGTTTACATTAATCTTGTGTCATAAAAGCATTCTAAGCTGAGGTGAAATTACATGACTCAGCCGAACACAACTGCTCTTTAGCACTCTTCTTCATGAGAATTTGAGTGTGTGGAAAAAAACTAGATTAGAGCGCCATCTGCTGTTAAAATCTAAGCTCAGAATCGATTCCAGAGGAATCGCAATGCATTCTGAAAATCTAAGAATCGATCCACAAATCGATTCTGCATCGATTTATTGTCCCAGCCCTACAACTACAACACTACCTACACTAGCACCAACTACAACACTACCTACACCAGCACCAACTACAACACTGCCTACTCTGGCACCAACTACAACTACAACCCTGCCTAATTTGGCACCATCTACAACTACAAACACTACCTACACCAGCACCAACTACAACACTGCCTACACTAGCACCAACTACAACCCTGCCTATCTGGGGACCATCTACAACTACAACAATACCTACACCAGCACCAACTACAACTACAACCCTGCCTAATCTGGGACCATCTACAACTACAACACTACCTACACTAGCACCAACTACAACACTACCTACACCAGCACCAACTACAACACTGCCTACTCTGGCACCAACTACAACTACAACCCTGCCTAATTTGGCAGCATCTACAACTACAACACTACCTACACTAGCACCAACTACAACACTACCTACACTAGCACCAACTACAACCCTGCCTAATCTGGGACCATCTACAACTACAACACTACCTACACCAGCACCAACTACAACTACAACCCTGCCTAATCTGGGACCATCTACAACTACAACACTACCTACACCAGCACCAACTACAACTACAACCCTGCCTACTCTGGCACCATCTACAACTACAACACTACCTACACCAGCACCAACTACAACTACAACCCTGCCTAATCTGGGACCATCTACAACTACAACACTACCTACACCAGCACCAACTACAACTACAACCCTGCCTAATCTGGGACCATCTACAACTACAACACTACCTACACTAGCACCAACTACAACACTACCTACACCAGCACCAACTACAACACTGCCTACTCTGGCACCAACCTACAACTACAACCCTGCCTAATTTGGCAGCATCTACAACTACAACACTACCTACACTAGCACCAACTACAACACTACCTACACTAGCACCAACTACAACCCTGCCTTATCTGGGACCATCTACAACTACGACACTACCTACACTAGCACCAACTACAACACTACCTACACTAGCACCAACTACAACACTACCTACACTAGCACCAACTACAACACTACCTACTCTGGCACCATCTAGAACTACAAAAACACCTACACTAGCAACAACTACAACACTACCTACACCAGCACCAACTACAACACCACCTAAACCAGCACCAACTACAACTACAACTACACCACCACCACAAACCTGAATATTTATATGTTATATTGCAATAGAAACCAACTCTAAACTGGCACATCACATTTCTGTCCTTTAAAAATGTGATTATACATGCAGTTTAATTCCACTAGTGAAAAACATCCATGCACAGAAATATGTCCTTGTTCTAATTGTGTATAAGTCATGTCTTGCTCAGATGGAGCTCTTTGGCTACATATCAACCTTTAGCTCTCTAACTTTAGTTATTACAGAGACTAGTGACTTCAGTGATGTGACCGTCATCCTAGAAACCACACAGCCTGGAGTGACCAATGCAGCGACAACTTTTATTACTACAATTACAACTCAGGCTCCTGTGTGTGTGTGTGTTTTGTGTGTGTTTGTGTGATTAAATCAGTGCCAATGGCATATATTCTTTTGTATGAAATTACATTAACTGATGTGTATGATTTTTCTGTCATAGATGGAAGTTGTGCGAAACTAGATCTGTGCTGCTCTGGATTGAATAACAACCGTCATCGCAAAAATTGTTATTGTGATGTTGCTTGTCTGAGATTTAAAGACTGCTGCCCTGAATTCAAACCCACCTGCCTCACATGCATTCAGAAACATTCATACTGAATTAGGAAAAGTGATTGAAATCTGTGCTGAAATCATTTGCTAACTATATTCTACATTCTGATTTATGAACACTTAATAAATATCATATATCTAGTCAAAAACACCACCAATTACACAAAACCAAACACTTTGCCACTGACAGGTAAATTTTCCACTTCTTTATTTTATTTATATTATTCTGTGTCAGGTATCAAGGGCTATTTTGCATCAAGTGCTGTTCACACGGTGCAGCATTTCAAGATGCATTTTTGAAAATTTGATTGATGCTGTGCTTATGTGCAATACAGTGAAAAAGCAGAAAAGAGAGGTTCAGATAATTTGCTGACCTTTGAACATGACATCAGCAAAAGTGTCCTTTTTTCCATCACATTTCACTACATTTATGAAATATTTTTACATGATGTATGAATACTTTTTCATTTTTGTATCACTGAAATACAGTTACAATATATATATATATATATATATATAATATATATATATATATATATATATATATATATATATACTATAATCTTGGTAATTTATTTTTATTTTAATTCAGTTAATATTTTAATAAAAGTAATTACTTTTTTTAAAGATTTAGTTTTAGTTTTCTTAAAATGCAGCATAAAATTTAGTTACAATTGAGTTGATACTACAAAGGCCCTTTAATCCTACATTGTTGATTTTATTGGCTGAAAGAACTTTTTAAGGTTTCAATTCTGTGCCTGAATAGAAATCCTACATTGTTGCTTATTGTTCTAAACCATAAAAGTACATCAGTTAATATCGTTTACATTATTTCACACAATATAACTAGTAAGTAGCATTTATTTGTAAAATGTAAACATATCAGACTTTTGTAGAATTTTGTTCTCTTTATTAGATATGATAATTACTTATATTTGCTTTTGAAATCCTGTAATAATATGAGAGTTTCTTAAGAGCGAATAATACTGACATCTACTCTTGTGAGGTCACAAGAGTTAAGCCTTTATCACCATGTGACTAAGACAGAAATCAGCTGAGAGGAACAGAAATGAATAAATCCTCATTGATGCAGGACTTTTACTATTTTAATATGAGATCTGAATATTTATGGTGACTTGTCAACAAAAGCATTGCATTTGCTTAAAGTTCTTATAATTTTTTTTTGTTGTGCTTGAATCTTAAACATACAAGCATTGTATATACCTTAAGCAAACTATGAAAAAAATGTGCAAAGAACTGTCAGATTTTAATGTAATTCCTTGTTCCTCATTCATTTGCACTGCAGGGAAACCCCTGCTGTTTTTTTTTTTTTTTTTTTTTTTTTTTTACATTTTGAAAATTAACCCATGATGACAAACTCTTGTCAACCCAAACAATTAACTTTGAAGGTTTAAAGTGCTTTAAGTCTGCATTTAAGTTTTCAGTCTGAAGCTGGAGCTTTACATCTAAAGGTTTTAAGTTTCAAGTAGTTATAAGAAAGAAGTATGAGCAAGTAGTAGTTTTAAAAGCTCAAATTTTGAAAGATTTTATAAATGCATCAATTATTAATTCGTTCATTTTAAAAAATGTCTTTCTGCATTGCAAATAAGATTTCATTTCATATGTAAGAAACATCTTTCATGTGGCCAAGCTTTACTTAAGAGTAACCAACTAGGCCAGTTGCATAAACCAAATATCTCTCACTGAGAAAGAAGCATTTCAGCATATGTGGGTTGCATTCTCTTCAATTGCTTAGAAGCACTAACAGTATAAGTGTTCATAAAAGCTCTAAACTAGTCATGGTGAGCATTGAATCGCTAACAAAACTTTTAGTGCATAAAACAATTTAAAACAGTAAAGGGGTCATATGATGTTGCTAAAAAGAACATTATTTTGTGTATTTGGTGTAATGAAATGTGTTTATGCGGTTTAAGGTTCAAAAAACACATTATTTTCCACATACAGTACTGTACATTATTGTTCTCCTCTATGCCCCGCCTTCTGAAACGCATCGTTTTTTTTTCAAAGCTCATCGGTCTGAAAAGCGAGGTGTGCTCTGATTGGCCAGCTATCCTGTGCATTGTGATTGGCCGAATGGCTCAAGCGTGTTACAGAAATATTACGCCCCTCAACATACTGTGATGCGTGTCCTGGTCAGACCACCAGCGAGACAAGACAAAAACAATAAAACCCATTACAAACGAGCCATTTGTTGCATCCAGTGGGGACATAATTATGGATTATAATGACTTATACTGTGTTTTTACATGTTGCGTTGCATTGCACCATGTAAACATAAAACCATGTCTGGATTTTTGATCAGAGAAACGACAAGCAACAAGCTCTACTCTACACCAGTGGTTCTCAATTCCAGTCCTCGCGCCCCCCAGCTCTGCATATTTTGCACGTCTCTCTTTGTTAACACAACTGATTCAGATAATCAGCTCGTTAGAAGTGAGCTCCGTGCATGAACATTAGGCGCGTTTCCATTACAGATTTGAGCAAAACTTTGGCGATGTTTTATAAATGTCAATAAAAAAGTATTGCCAAATGACGGCGTTTCCATTAACCAATGTTATGCGACTAAAACGTAACCTTTTGCCTCTCGCGATAAGTCATGGCAATGGATTTTGGTGAGATTTTGACGGGTTTTGGCTATATTTATTCAAAGGAGGCGTAGGCGTGTATCTAGCACAGAGAGCCACTTCAGAAAAGTGCGTGGCGCGTCTGGAATAAACGCAAGCATTGACTAGTGACCGCAATCAGCTTCAGTGGTCGTATCAGAGCCGCACTGCATCGCAGATGTGTTCGGTGTAAATTGTCTAAGCGTTAATGGTAGCGAAAGCCCCTTATACTGAAGAGCGGCCACGTATAAGGTGTTTCTTGGAGGTTTTAGTACATTGAAGAATGATCATATGACTTTTTACATACGCCATGTGACCTGTAAACGTGAAAAAAACGTTTCCATTGCAGTTCTGTGAATTATTCCTTTTTCCCATTGCCTGAAAAACCACCTCATGCGAGCGTAAACACTTTGTTTTTGTGTTAGAACGTGTCGTTAAAGAATATCTCTTTGGGTTTGAGACTTTAATCTTTGCAACTTTACAGATCTTCTTTATGCACCAAAAGCTGGTAACACTCCAAAGAGAAAGGAAAAATTTAAATCGCATCATGACCCCTTTAAGCTCACACAGTCTATCAGACAAGCAGAAAGAAAGAATGATCTGTCATAAAATGAATAACTTTGCCCAGTCCTTGAATGTTAGCCAATGTAAATAAAACAGTTATGATTGACAAGCATTACAAAGTAGCAACGATGAGCAACACATTCCAAAGTGTCTTCTTCACTCACTTATATTTTTATTATTTAAAAGCAAACCGAACGTCCTGTTGACTGTCAAGCCTGGAAGCATTTTGGCAACAGCCTTCATCAGGTATTCTGACAGCATCGCGAAATAATCCAGTAGTTCAGGATCTCTGTACATAAGAATCAGATTTTGATTTATTTGACTTTGACACAAGTGTGTTGTCAGGAGGCAGGACAGACACACGATGGGTTAAAAGAAAAAGATCTGGAGGAGCACAGCGAAAACATCACTAGCAGAGGTCTGACAAACACTAAATCTGTAGGATGCCTCCTGCTGTTCTTCTCATCGGCTGTCTACTCGCCACAATCAGCTGTTTAACCACAGGTAACATTCACATCAGCTACTGCAATCTGTGTCAGATTTTGACTGTTTTCAATACAAAATTAGATCCACCATTGATTTCATTAATTACAATCACTTTGAGAGACTCTGAGAAGCACTGCACCATCAGGAATGATAATTCAACAGTACAGATGATCTGATTGTTGATATCAAATGTTTCTTTAATTCCACAGCTCAAACTGGAATCGCTCCATCTGGACTGGCTACAAATACTACAACTACCACATCAATTATCTCCTTACCTATTACAATACCACCTACACCAGCACTGACTACAACAATGACTACAACTACAACACCGCCTACACCAGCACCAACTACATCATCATCTTCACCAGCACTGGTTACAACTACAACAGCACGAACTTCAACGTCATTTACACCACCAACTACTACAACTACAGTCCATCCACCAGCATGTAAAAACATGAAAATTAAAATGTTATATTACAATACTTCTCTTGATTTTAGATTTAGATTTTATAAAAATTAGGACTGGACAAGTTAACGCGTTATTGTAGCTTTATTGTATTAATTAACCCTGAAAATTATTTTAGCTCGCATTAACACTGCAGATCCTACCTTCGATCCTGCCTTCGACTCCACTACAACTCCTACCTCCAACACCACTGCAGATCCTACCTTCGATCCTCCGTTCGACTCCACTACAGCTCCTACCTCCGACTCCACTACAGCTTCTACCTCCAACACCACTACAGATCCTAACCTACAACTCCTGCCAGCACCGCACTACAGCTCCTACCCTCCGACTCCACTACAGCTTCTACCTCCAACACCACTACAGATCCTACCTTCGATCCTCCCTTCTACTCCACTACAGCTCCTACCTCCGACTCCACTACAGCTTCTACCTCCAACACCACTGCAGATCCTACCTTCGATCCCTCCCTTCGACTCCACTACAGCTCCTACCTCCGACTCCACTACAGATCCTACCTCCAACACCACTACAGATCCTACCTTCGATCCTCCCTTCGACTCCACTACAGCTCCTACCTCCGACTCCACTACAGCTTCTACCTCCAACACCACTGCAGATCCTACCTTCGATCCTCCCTTCGACTCCACTACAGCTCCTACCTCCGACTCCACTACAGCTTCTACCTCCAACACCACTACAGATCCTACCTTCGATCCTCCCTTCGACTCCACTACAGCTCCTACCTCCGACTCCACTACAGCTTCTACCTCCAACACCACTGCAGATCCTACCTTCGATCCTCCCTTCGACTCCACTACAGCTCCTACCTCCAACACCACTACAGATCCTACCTTCGATCCTACCTCCGACTCCACTACAGCTTCTACCTCCAACACCACTACAGATCCTACCTTCGATCCTCCCTTTGACTCCACTACAGCTCCTACCTCCGACTCCACTACAGATCCTACCTCCAACACCACTGCAGATCCTACCTTCGATCCTCCCTTCGACTCCACTACAGCTCCTACCTCCCGACTCCACTACAGCTTCTACCTCCAACACCACTGCAGATCCTACCTTCGATCCTCCCTTCGACTCCACTACAGCTCCTACCTCCGACTCCACTACAGCTTCTACCTCCAACACCACTACAGATCCTACCTTCGATCCTCCCTTCGACTCCACTACAGCTCCTACCTCCGACTCCACTACAGCTTCTACCTCCAACACCACTACAGATCCTACCTTCGATCCTCCCTTTGACTCCACTAAAAAAAAAATACAGCTCCTACCTCCGACCCCACTACAGATCCTACCTCCAAACACCACTACAGATCCTACCTTCGATCCTCCCTTTGACTCCACTACAGCTCCTACCTCCGACTCCACTACAACTCCTACCTCCAACACCACTACAGATCCTACCTCCAACACCACTGCAGATCCTACCTTCGATCCTCCCTTCGACTCCACTACAGCTCCTACCTCCGACTCCACTACAGCTCCTACCTCCAACACCACTACAGATCCTACCTTCGATCCTACCTCCGACTCCACTACAGCTTCTACCTCCAACACCACTACAGATCCTACCTTCGATCCTCCCTTCGACTCCACTACAGCTCCTACCTCCGACTCCACTACAGATCCTACCTCCAACACCACTGCAGATCCTACCTTCGATCCTCCCTTCGACTCCACTACAGCTCCTACCTCCGACTCCACTACAGCTTCTACCTCCAACACCACTGCAGATCCTACCTTCGATCCTCCCTTCGACTCCACTACAGCTCCTACCTCCGACTCCACTACAGCTTCTACCTCCAACACCACTACAGATCCTACCTTCGATCCGCCCTTCGACTCCACTACAGCTCCTACCTCCCACTCCGACTCCACTACAGCTTCTACCTCCAACACCACTACAGATCCTACCTTCGATCCTCCCTTTGACTCCACTACAGCTCCTTCGACCTCCGACTCCACTACAGATCCTACCTCCAACACCACTACAGATCCTACCTTCGATCCTCCCTTCGACTCCACTACAGCTCCTACCTCCGACTCCACTACAACTCCTACCTCCAACACCACTACAGATCCTACCTCCAACACCACTGCAGATCCTACCTTCGATCCTCCCTTCGACTCCACTACAGCTCCTACCTCCGACTCCCACTACAGCTTCTACCTCCAACACCACTGCAGATCCTACCTTCGATCCTCCCTTCGACTCCACTACAGCTCCTACCTCCAACACCACTGCAGATCCTACCTTCGATCCTCCCTTCGACTCCACTACAGCTCCTACCTCCGACTCCACTACAGATCCTACCTCCAACACCACTGCAGATCCTACCTTCGATCCTCCCTTTGACTCCACTACAGCTCCTACCTCCAACTCTACTGCAGCTCCACCCAAAGGTAATTAGGGCCCAAGCATTGCGAGGTCCGTATTGAAACTGCTCCAATTTATTTATCATTGTGTGTGTGTATATAAATGTGTAGGTCAAGCTTTACCATCACTATTGCAGCCGAACCTGAAATCTCTAAAATGTGTTTTGGCATTTTCCATGTTCTCACAGTACTCACTATTCTCGAGATGAAGGTGAAGACGCTGAATGAAGAAGAGCGTCAGGCTGAACTGCTTGAGGTGAGAGGAGCATGTTTGATAATTTCACTACATGCTAAATGTACTCTGATGGAAATCAACAGTTATAACTATGTAGAAGAAAGGATACCCATGTTTGGACAAACTATAAAACAAATCACTAACATCAAGTTTCAGCCACAGTCATTCTACAGTCAAGCTTATAGTGAGCAGGTGTGGAGTCATGTTCCTTTAAGGCCCTTTTTTGGCTTAAATTACTTTTTTTAGCGTTTCTGTTCTGTGCCTGATTAGAAATCATACATTATTGCTTGTTGTTCTTAACCAAAAAATTACATTCTATGTGAATTGGGACACAGCTTTGTGTGCTGCTTCTTCTGAACCTGCTGTTTTCTCACTTAGTCTTTTTTTTTTTCTCAGGTTGGCAAAGTGCTGGAGAGTTTCTTAAGAGCGAATTATACTGGCAACTTCTCTGTTAAAGTCACGAAAATTAAAAAGTTATCACCATAGGACTGAGTCGGAAATCTTTTTTTTTATTTTTTTTACTTCTAAAAAACTTTTACTGTTTTAGATTATACATGTTGGCGGTTCAACAAAATGCATGTGTCTGTGTATGTGTGAAACAAATTATGAAATGAATGTGTAAGGAAAGCCCAGATTTATTATCTGTTCTCATGAAATTCATTGTTCGTTCTTCATTTGCGTGGAAGGAAATCCGCTGCTGCTGTTTTGACATTGTCTTCATTTTTCTATTTTTGAGATTTTTGTATGAGGATTGCACTGAAATTATGAGGAAGAACTCTTGTGAACTCAGTAAGAAAATAAAACAAGCAAATGATTAAAATTGTTGGATATTATGATCATTAGTGCTCGGTGTGTTTCCTGCTGCTGCTCCATGACTTTGTTCAGTAGATGCTGCATGAATACTGAGCAACGGTTTCTGAGTTTTTCTAGGAAATATGGAAACCAATGACCAGATTTTGTCAGCAGCTGCAGAGTTTGGCATACACTGTCCTGAAACCCATTCAGCTATGAAAAGAAAGATTTATTTTATACTAGACTGCTTCCTCAGGACCAGACACTAGTGAGAGATGGCTTTATAAAATAATGTCGACTTAGAGAGCATGTTTTTATGAAAGCCCATTTCTGCCACTGAATAAAAAAAAGGCAATTGCGATTTTCTTTTATCTCATATATAGAGAGATATAAACTCACAATTCTGACTTATTATTCTCAGAATTGCGGGATATAAACTCATCATTGTGAGTTACAAAGTCAGACTAGCAGGATACAATCTTGCAATTGCAAGGAAAAAAGTCAAATTCTGACTCTTTTTTCTTGCAGTTGTTTATATGGTGCAATTGTGACTTTTTTTCTCGCAAATCTAACTTTTTTCTTCACAATTGCAAGTTTAAATCTTGCAATTTTGGCTTTTAATATAATATAAATTTGCAGTTCTGAGAAAAAAAGTCACAATTGCGAAATATATCTCACATAATTGGAGTGTATATCTCGCAATTCAGACTTTATTTCTTAGAATTGCAATTGAAAAGTTTTTTCTCGTAATTGTGAGTTTATATCATGCAATACTGACCTAACTAACTTCATGTTTACATCGCAAGTTTGACTTCATTTCTCAGAATTGTGACAAACTCACAATTGCGTTATAAAGTCACAATTGCGAGATATTACAATTTATATCTCTCAATTGTGACTTTATAACGCAATCGTGAATTTAGCTCAATATTAATTTTTTTCTCGCAATTTTAAGTTAATATCGTGCAATACTGACTTTATAACTCGCAACTTCGAGTTTATATTGCAATTTTGAGAAATAAAAGGCAGAACTGCGAGTTTGTATTATGAAATGAAGAGAAAAAAGTCAGAATTGCAAGAAAAAAAATCAGAATTGTTAGATAAAGTCGCAATTACTTTTTTCCTTTTTTCCTTTTTGCCCCGGAAATGTGCTTACATTATGTTTTATTTTAAAGGAAATAAACACATGGAAATGAGCTTTTGCTGCAAGACTCCTGAAGTCTCTTGAAGAACAAAAGTCAAAATTGCAAGATAAAAACTCCAATTCCAACTTTCTTTTCTTGCAACTGAGTTTATATCACGCAATTATGATTTTTTTCTCACAGATCTGACTTTTTTCGTCGCAATTGCGAGTTTAAATCTCGCAATTGTGGGTTTTAATATAATATAAACTCGCAATTGTGAGAAAAAAGCCACAGTTGCGAAATATATCTCATAGTTGTGTTTATATCTCGCAATTCAGACTTTATTTCTCAGAATCACAATTCTTAGTTTTTTTCTCGCAATTGGGAGTATATGTCATACAATACTGACTTTATAACTCGCAACTTCATGTTTATATCACAAGTTTGATTTCATTTCTCAGAATTGTGACAAACTCGCAATTGCATTATAAAGTCAGAATTGTGAGATATATCACAATTCTGAGTTTGTCTCACAATTCTTTATTTCTCAGAATTGCGAGTTTAGCTCAATTTTTAGTTTTTTTTTCTCGCAATCGTCTTTATATCATGCAATACTGACTTTATAACTCGCAACTTCTAGTTTATATTGCAATTTTGAGAAATAAAAGGCAGAATTGTGAGTTTGTATCACGCAATGAAGAGAAAAAAAAAGTCAGAATTGCGAGATGTAAACTCGGAATTGCAAAAAAAAAAAAAAAAAATCAGAAAAAAGTCACAATTATTTTTCCATTTTTATTAAGTGGAGGAAACAGGCTTCCATACATTTTATTTAAAGGAAATAAACAAGGAAATTAGCTTTTGCTGCAAGACTCAAGTCTCTGAAATGACTTTTATTTGTAAATCTTTAGCAGTTTTTCCTGAAATCACTCACCCCCATTATCCAGTTTGACTAAATAGACAGTGTGAATTCACAAAACACTTGCCGAAATAAATATTTTCATACAAAAGACAAAGAACAGTTTCCATTTCACGTTTTATAAAATGTCAGGCGAAAATAACATACGACCATTTACCATATAAAAACAATAACTTAGCACTAGCTGCTCATGTGTATAAAAGTGTATAAAAGATGTTAAATAGTTAACTTAATATGCATCCCAACACCTAAAGTCTGCAATAATATTAGATCTGGGTTGCTAAAGACATTCTGCAGTCAAAAAAGTTGTATTAAATACAGTCAAATGAGTGTGTCTGGATCAACGCAGCATTACTGACCACCAAAACAAACGTCTCTCTGACCCAGCAGAAGTTTAGTGTTAAAAATTATTACGATGTAACAAGCATTATAAAGTGTCACATGACATTCAAAAGTGCCATCAGTCGCTCACTCACGTCTTATCTATTTAAAAGCAAAGCACAAGTGCCTCTAAATCCAGTATCATTTTAAAACAAAGTGCTTTAAATAGATCTCAGAGTTTGCACTTTACCACCATTTATCATGCATTTCCAATGTTGTCCTTATGCAAATTGAAGGCCACGTTGTGTGTTGTAAATTATCATGTTCTGTCGATTTGTGCTACCCTGTCAGATTTTGCTACCTCCCATACAGTACAATTCGACAACGTGAATGCTGCCGGTAAAATTATGGTTTATTAACATCTACACCTACCACAACCCTAAACCTACCCTTACAGTAATGCAAATACAGTGATAATGTGTTATATTCGCAGTTGAAGCTAGAAAGGACACAGCTGCAGGAAACAAACAATAAATAATTTTCTACCTATTAGACTGTGTTTTATTAAAGTCTACACCTACCCCAACCCTAAACCTACCCTTACAATAATGCAGATACATTAAATATCATTGTTAAGCTTGAGAAAAAAGACACAATATTGATGTGCGCATGTAGGAAAATCTGACAGCTAGCATAAAATGTCAGGACACCGTCTTTGGAGTCAGATTTCCCATGTCTCCTCCTTTAATGCCACTCATAGCCACAGAGCTGGTCAAATGTAGAGTCCAGTAGATGTGAAGGACAGTGAATGCGAGGTATTTTCCCAATCATCTTATTCCCAGTACCTGACAGTCACTGTATTTTGTGCGAATGCTGTTCGCTTGCATCTCAGTTCGCTCTCATCTTGCTGGAGATCCAGTTTATGTAGTTTGTGACACGCGTGTAAACACCAGGCGTGTCTTTCTTCCCGCAGCCGTCGCCCCAGCTGACCAAACCCATCAGAGTCATCCTGCCATTTTTGGGACACACCAGAGGACCGCCGGAATCCCCCTGAAGAACCACCGGGAGAAACCGATCAATCAACACGCACAAATCATTCATGTGACACACAGTGTTGGGGGTAACGCATTACAAGTAACGCAAGTTACACAATCAGATGCCTTTTTTAAGTAACTAGCAAAGTAACATCACTTTTTAATTTGGAAGGAAATATCTGAGAAATCGGGAGTAAGCGCAGAATCATTGTGTGAACATGATGCTTACTGTAGTTCTAGACTAAATCTCACCTGCACATAAACAGATTCAGTATTCCTCAAATTGAATTAGAAACAGTCAAATGCAAACTCAGATTATTATGCAAACCTGCAATAATTAAATATGTGTCCCTGGAGCACAAAAGCAGTCTTAAGTCTCTGGGGTATATTTGTAGCAATAGACAAAAATACATTGTATGGGTCAAAATTATTGATTTTCTTTTATGCTAAAAATCATTAGGATATTAAGTAAAGATCATGTTCCATGAAGATATGTTGTAAATGTCCTAGTGTAAATATATCAAAACTTAATTTTTGATTAGTAATATGCATTGCTAAGAATTCATTTGAACAACTTTAAAGATGATTTTCTCAATATTTAGATTTTTTGCACCCTCAGATTCCAGATTTTCAAATATTGTATATTCTCAGACAAATATTGTCCTCCTAACAAACCATACATCAATAGAAATATTATTTATTCAGCTCATTCATGATGTGTAAATCTCAACACTTAAGGTTTTGTGGTCCATGGTCACATATGTTAAATAAGACAAATATCGTTTTAATCCTATTTTATTAACCAATGTCTTTAATACTGACCTTCTATTATCCAATTCAGCCATACTAATATGCAAAACTGACATTTGTGTTTCATTTTTGTTATTGCTGAATAGTGTTGAACTTTTCTTCTCCTGCGTCATATTCTTCATGCAATTTGTTTGAGTTGCGCCCTCTACTGTACAGACGTGAATTTACACTTCCTTTTTTATATTAAAAACAAACAAGCAAGCCCTGCCCAGATTAAAAAAGTAACTCAAAAGTAACACACCGCATTACTTTTAATAAACTGTAACAATGTTTTATAATTAGTTACTTTTTTAGTGAGTAACGCAATATTGTAATGCATTATTTTTAAAAGTAACTGTCCCCAGCACTGGTAATGCAGACCGAGTCTGAATGTGTGGTTACCTTGCAGGCGTCGTCCAGGCCGCGCGTGTCTCCGGCGCACAGCATGTTTGGGGTCACCAGACGGTCGGCCAGCTTCTCCGGGACACACTGCTCCTGCGGCCACAAGCGCACCCGACCGCGCTTAATTCGCTCCGAGTAATACGGAGAAACTGAGCGAGACGACGACAGAAGAAAGAAAAATTATCATACAGTCACTTTAGTGTTATTTGGACTATCAAGAAGCATTGCAAAAAAAATCTTACTGGGTGTTTTTAACTTGTTTTTCAGTTAAAATACCTTAAAATCCTTCAAACAAGGTAAGTTTACTTAAGCAACACTGCACAAGATTTTAAGACTGGTTTAAGCCTTTTTACTTGTTTTTTTATTTGTTTGGTTTTTTTTTTTTTTTTTACTACACTGGCAGATTCATTCACTTTTTAAAATGTATTATTTTAATGCACTGGCAGATTTTTCACTTTTAAAATGTATTTTTCACTTTTTAATTTTTGTCTTACTGGTAGCTTTTCACTTATTTTTAAAATGTTTTTTTATTTAATCGTCTTACTGTGCTGGCAGATTTTTCACTTATTTATGCATGTATTTTTACTGCACTTGCAGATGCTCTCACTTATTTTAGAAAAAAAAATTCTTCTTAAAAAATAATTGTGTCTTTACCATATTTAAAAAAAAAAAATTCTTACTCCACCAGCAGTTTTTTTTTTTTTTTTTTTACTTTTTTATAATTAAAAAAAAAAACTTTTTTTTTTTACAGCAACAGCAGATGCTTTCACTCATTTTTAAAGCATGTGAAAGAAATACACTCACATTAAACACAAAATCTATTAAAAAAGTCCTAATTTCTTGTGGAGTGTTGCTTCTCATCTTCTTTGTAGGAGTTTTAGATACAGTCTACATAAGTTAAATAAAAAAAAATTTTTTTGCAGTGAGATATGTAAGTGTGGCACACAGTAGTTTTGATAAGAAATCTTACACTCTTCCTCTTTCCCGTAACCAGAGATCTCACACTCCGTCCAGTCCGGTAAAACTAGGTTAGGATCTGGTAAACATGCAGGCAGAACTTCTGCAGAGTTCACGGCACAGATCCCGGACTTGCTCTTTAACTTGAGCAGAGCTGAAGACACGAGGAACAAGACAGGAAATCACTCACAACTCAAATGACATTTAAAACTTTATAAATACTGAATGATGATCAAATTACAGTACATGCTAATATACTCTATTAGTATGTGCTATTATAAAACACGTCAGAGGAAATCCACATTTCATAAACACAAACCATATCAAAACCTCTTTTAGGATTAGTCAATAGATTGTTTTTCTAAAATCTAAATTATAATATTAAACACAACCGTTCTAAAGTTTGGGGTCAGGAAGATTCTACTGAAAATACATTTATTCATCAAAGTATCCTGAAAAATATATGATAAAATTGAGAGTTCCGGTCCTTGATTCTGATTGGTTGAGTCAGTGAATGATGTGAAAAGTCTCACCGATATCATTGTCATACGTCTCGTCGTCGTACTGCTCATGAATCCAGTATTTCTCCACGTCAAAGATCTGCTCGCTGCTGGAGTTCTGAAGCCTGAAGGTTCGGCCCAGAACCACTTGAAGATGATTCTCATCATGTCTAAACACAGATTACAGAAGGCAATTATTATTAATAATTGCCTTTAATAAATAAATACATTTAAAACCTTTGTCTTATTTTCAGAATTTTTTTTGCAAATCTTCACAAACCCATTATAGGGTTTCTGCAGGTTATATGAAGGTAAATTTAGGACTATCAGACCAAGAAAAAAATATAACACAACTAGCAAAAATACAAGGTTCCCGTTACTTTTCAATTCATTTTATAAAAGAAAAAGAAGCTTAAGACTTTGATCAATATGAAGTGACTTTGATTAAAACAAGAACTAATATCTGCCAGCGGGATCTGAAAAAATCAACTTAGTTAAAAGGGACGCTTTCATATATCCTATTGATATTATATAAACCCGCTTAATTTTGTCGCTCATTTACATTTGCATCTCAAGTTAATCTGTCGTTAATGTAATGTATTAAGTAGGAAGTAAAACTGACACACACACACACACACGTTTGTTTCTGAAACTGTGGGGACTTTCCATAGACTTCTATTACTTTTATACTGACCAAACAATATTTTTTATCCCCTAACCCTACACCTACCCCAGGGCTCACTATCCTTGTAGCATAAACAAGTACACACACACACACACACACACCTCTTCTGGAAGCAGTGAGCGGCGGTGAGGATCCAGCAGGAGTCGATGAGGACACCGCCGCAGAGGAGGTTGTATAATCTGGAACGTGGGAGATAGAGGTTCAAGGCGGCCTGCCACGGCTGCTCTCTGATATCGCTGACCTGACCTCCACGAATCCTGAACATGGGCAGAGAGTTCGAAGGAGCTTCAACCCGCTGACCGCAGTAACCTGAGCGCGAGAAAACACTCAGAGATCACAATCCCAGAACACCCAAGAGTCACACATGTGAGAGAAAACTCCACTCGCTTTCTTTAAAAAATATATAAAAGTCTAGCTATCTTTCACCGTCTCACCTTGAGTTTTGGTGGTTATCGGGGCTCGTGGGCCGAGTGTGCTGATCGATGGAGTCTTCCTCGCTGTGGAAGCAAGACAAATACTGTTAAAAAAGCACCCACACACAAGATTTAGATAAATGAATATGTCAGGACTGATTTAAATGATTAACAGCGAATTTAAACCAAAACATGACGCATATTGAGTCCACATTATATTCACTCAGCTATTTTAGGAACCTAATACTATTGAATAATAATTAAAAATAATAATAATTATTAGTAGTAGTAGTAGTTAAAGCATGACAACAATAATAATTATTTATATCTTTTTTTCTGTTTATTTAATTTTGTGTTATTTATTCACTTATTTTTATTAATTAGTCAAAACAACAACAATAATAATAATAATAATAATAATTAGTATTTTATTTTATTATTAGCTAATTTTGAAAATTAACAAATATATTACTGCGGTAAATTACAATTGTACTGTAAAATAAAAAAAAGTTACAATACTAATATTTATGTCTTAAATTCTTCACTTTTAAAACTTTTACGGCTTTAAATATATCTAACAATGTTATTATCATTAACTAGACCAATAAAAAACATTTTCATTGCTTGAAATAAAAACAGACAATAACTGAAATAATATTTAAAAATTCAGCTAGTTACAGCTAGTTGTCAAAGCAAAATTTCTCTCATTTAGTTATTGTAGTCAAATAACTAAAACCAAAATTAAAACTACTGACTTATTAAAAAAAACAATAACTAATATAAATGATAAAAACACAACAAAATTACTAATATATCTATCTATTTATCTATCTATCTATCTATTAATAATCTCTATGGCAAGCTTTTATTTGGTGGAATACTTGCTAAATGCTGTAAACGTCTGTCCACAAAAATGGTAGAAATGATTCAAAAGCTAACCCAAGACTAAACAGTGAAGTGCATCAGTGAGTCATGTGCTCGTGGATCAGTGACTCATGTGTTGTATTGATCAGTTGTCATGGCAGCAGTGCAGACTTACGGCACTTAGGGACGTCACAGAGCTCCCAGGTCAACCGAGACCCTTTATAGACGTGACACCAGGGGCCCAGGTCACCATTCGGGTTCCTGTGAGGAAAAACAGCCAGAGAGTTAGTGATGGACACCTGATTTCTGATGCTTAGAAACATTGAAGATGAGACTTTAAAGTGTTTTTATCACACTTAAAGGTTAAGAGCTGTTGTTGTGCCTACGGTTTAACTATGATTAAAGCAATGTTGTGACTGGCGTTATGATACAGTAGTGGTACTTTGATATAGATACATATACACATATATATATATGGTTTTTTTATGCAAAACAAAGACGTTGAATTTTTGTGTAATAATATTTTGTTTATATGTAAGTTTAATTTACACAAATGTGCATTTTAAAGTTGCTCCAAGTTTTGTGGCATTTAAAAATGAATTTATAATTTCAATCCTTAAAGCAGCTGAAAAAAATGCCTTAAAACTTTCTAAATTATTTGTAATATATATTAAGCACTGCTTAGGTTTTTTATTTTAATGTGTTATAATTCCCTTTTATTTATTTTAGTATTTATTTTTCTTGCAAATAAATAAATAAATAAATAAATAAATAAATAAATAAATAAATAAATAAATAAATAATATATATATACACACATGTCTTTTTTATTTTTTTAGTTTGTGTTTTACAATGATAATGCATGTTTATTAAGCAAAGAAATTTAATAAGGGTTTTTTTTTTGTTGTTGTTTTTTTAATTGTGTTGAAGTTTTAAGAAATGTTCAACAGGATCACAACATGTCAAATTTATTAAGAAACACTTCCCGGCGTGGCAGAGGCTTAAGCAGCAGTGAAAGTTGGAACTAGTTAATGTTAATGCATTTCTAATTTAATTCAATGCATAGTTCACTGTACCTGCAGAAGTTGTGGCTGCCGATGCCGATCTCTCTGGCGTCGGACCTCCACGCGTTGTAGATCTTATGAGACACTGCGGGTGAATCCCATGACAGACACTTCGAACCGCTGCGTGAGACGGCTTTCATCCCTCTGTAGGTCCGACCAGATCCCCGTACGCACTCTAGATAGGGGTCTGAAACAACACAGCATTAGTACACACTATATGTATATAGATATGTACTGTATGTGTGTGTGTTGAGTGTTTGTACCGATTACGCAGGTCGGTAAAGAGCATAACTCCCATGAGAGCTGAGCATTTTTATAAACATAACACCAGGGTTTAGCGTCTCCATCTGGATTCCTGAGGAATAAAACACAACCCAAACATGAGTATTATTAATATACTCACAAACAACACAATGCAGCTCAATGCATGAAAGCAAAAATCTTTCTTTGGTTTAAAAGCATGGTGAAATCAATTTGCAAATTGCACGGAAGAGCAACATGACACCAGTGTTTAATTTCATGCATCCGTGAATAAAGGCTGGAGGAAGTGTGTGTGCACCTGCAGTAGTTGTGATTTCCCAGTCCCAGTGTGTTTGCCTCTGGTCTCCTGGCGGTGAACTTCTTCTCTCGGACAGAGCTGGAATTCCAGTTAATACACTCCAGTCCTGACTCACTCGTGCTCCAGGTGCCACGGTAACCCAACCCCTGACCCCTGGAACATCGCTCAGTTGTGTCTGAGAGAAACACAAGAAAACATACCATCAAAATTAGACTTACTAACATTCATGTTATCAATTGCTGCATGCTTTTGTTGAATGATTTACACGTGTAAAACCCAAAGAGAATCTCAATAAGGGTGATATTGTCAGTGTAACTGACAATAGTACTAAAAGAGTAAGTTACACTAGTTATACTAATTTTACTAGCAACTAATAATACTAAAAATAGTAAGTTATACTGACAACTAATACTACAAAAAATAGTGTTATACTAATCGCGCTAATTTTACTAGCAACTAATAATTCTAAAAACAAAAAATAATACTAAAAACACAAGCAACATACTAAACTAAAAAAAAACAAATAAAACAATTATAAAGCAATACTAATTCTGCTTATTTTACTAGCAAGTAATGATACACTAAAAATGGCATATTTTACTACCAAGTAGTGATACTAATACTATACTAGTAAGTAGATACTAATAGTAAGCTATACTAATTACACTACATTTATAAGCAACTAATGATACTAAAAAAAGTTGTTACTTAATTGCCAGTTAGTAAGTTATACTCGTTAAACTAATTATACTTAGACTAAGTTACACTAGGTATACTAATTTACTAGAAATAAATAGTACTAAAATAGTATGTCATACTAGTTATACCAGCTTTACTAGAAAATAATACTAAAAATAGTAAGTTATACTGGGAAATAATACTACTAAAACTAGTATGTAATACTAATTATCTAAATTTGACTAGCAACTAATAATTCTAAAAACAGTAAGTTATACTAGTTTTACTAGCAACTAATACCTTTAACAACAGTAAGTGTACTAAATATTAGTTAGTGTACTAGTTACTATAATTAACTACTGATACTAAAAATAGTAAGTTATACTAATTACACTTATTTTACTAGAAAGAAATTTCACACTAAAATAGTACTAGTTACACTAATTTTACTCGCAAGTAATGGTACTAAAATAAATGTTATATTAGTTACACTAAATGTATTAGTAACTAATGATACTAAAATAAGCTACAAGTTAGTAATTTACACTAGTAATACTAGTTCACAAAAAATAGCAAGTAATATTGATTTCATTAGCTAGTAATAATATAACACAAAAACAAAATGATATATAAGTAAACTAGTTACACAAATTATACAAGCAACTACTGATACTAAAAACAGTAAGTTATACTAAATACACTTATTTTACTAGTAAGAAATTATACACTAAAAATACTAGTTACACAAATTTTACTTGTAAGCAATAGTACTAAATTAAGTTATACTAGTAACACTAAATTTATTAGCAACTAATGATACTAAAGTTAATACTAGTTCATGAAAAACGGTAAGTAATATTGATTTTACTAGCTAATAATAATACAAAACGAAATTATAAGTAAACTAGTTACACTAATTATACAAGCAACTACTGATACTAAAAACAGTAAGTTATACTAGTTATACTTATTTTACTATTAAGAAATTATACACTAAAAATAGTACTAGTTACACAAATTTTACTCGCAAGTAATGGTACTTAAGCTATACTAGTTACACTAAATTTATTAGCAACTAATGATACTAAAATAAGTTATAAGTTAGTAATTCATACTAGTTATACTAGTTGACGAAAAATAGTAAGTAATATTAATTTTACTAGCAAGTAATAATACAATACAAAAACAAAATGATATATCAGTAAAATTAGTATAACAAGTAAAAACCTCTAAACAGTGATAAATAGCAGTATCAGCTGCAAGGTGAATTGCTGATGACTTACTGATTTCACACTGTGTTCCTGTGAACCCGGGAGGACACTGGCAGATGAAGTCACTGGAGTTAAGAACTTCTTTACACGTCCCTCCATTATAACACTTAGACACGAAACATTCTGAAAAACAGAACAATAAACATCTGGGTGTCCATCGCACACTATTTCTGAGTTTATTAAATGACATTTATTTTATTGCTCAGAAATGCTATTTTAGAACATTTTTGGTCTTTCCAAAATACTCGTAATTAATTGGGTGTAAAGTGGTTTCACATAATGATTACATCATTTTATATTCAGAAATAGAATAACTTTTACAACATAAGGATCAATACATTGCGGTCAAGTCGTCGTACGGATCATACTGTGGCATAATTCAAAATCACACATGTTTTTTCCGTGACCGCAGGATGAGAATATAGCTTGGATCTGCTTGAGAGGGTGACTTCATGGGGAGGAGACGCTCTGTGTGACTCTACTCTCAAACTGAAATGATTTGAACTAAAACAGGTGGTGCTGCAGAAATACTGTGTTTTTCATTCAGTGGACAGAAACACACACACAAAGGGAAACATAATACATACACCTTATTATTTTATCAATAAAACAGTAAATGGTCCTATTACTTTAAAAAAAGGTTAGTCTATTATACAGATCTTTATGATAGAGTGTGTGATCACTCACTGGTCACCGGTATCTCATAACAGCGTACTCTTGCTCGAACGGCGCAGCGGCAGAATTCAACTTTCTGACCCTTCCATCGCAGCCACGTCGCCCCAATGTCTCTGACTGCGGCCGAATTAGCGTCCACACAAGCTTCTGAAACACATGCACACACACACACAAAATGACATGGAAATTAAGACTTAATGGTTGTGGCCAGGAATAGATGCAAGTTAAATGACTGGAGCCTTCTCCTCCTCCACATCAGACTGGGGCAGAACAGAGAGGACAGAAACAAACAAAGGAAAAAAGGTGCTACAGTCTGGAAATGAAAGACAGCGTTTTCAACAGAAGACACGGTCTTCATGTGTTTGTCCTGAGTGCTGAAGTTCTGCTTGTGAATGTGTGAATGTATGTTTTTTCCTGTGTACACAGCGCCACCTAATGGACAACAGCATACTGAGGATATGATTGCATTTGTTTGCAGTATACATTATACAGCTTACTATTACAGTTACCATCTTGAAAAACAAAAACAATCCATTTTTAATCAATTTAAAAATACTTTTGGCAGTCATATGTCAAATTATAAGTAGAATTGATATATAATGATTAAATCAAGAGCCATATGAATGAACTCAATTAAGATGACAGAATGGAACAGTAACAAAAAACATCTTAATTTACATATAACCGATTTAAATAAATTTCTAAATCTGTTCAATTACATAACTGACTGTTCGAATGAACCGAGTCACTACAATGAATTGGACTTTTCATTGGCACTTATAAATCGATTCACTAGAATGAAACTGACTCGGTCGGGCTACAGCGCTACTCGTTGGTAAAGGTAGCTATATTATTAGAAAAGCTATAACAGCATATTACACAATAACACTCACCTCTATATGTGCGCGTGCCTCTCTTCTGTCTGATATTGAACACCTGTCAGAGATAGAGAATGTTGTTCAGTCCAGATATCATTCATTAACATCTCTCTCTCACACTAACACACACACACACACACACACACACACACTTACTTTGGGATCTGCAGCACAGCACAAAGCAAAAAGCAGCAACAGCAGGTTTAGTAACAATTTCATGTTGACCTGAAGGTTTCTCTTTAAACTCCTGCAAAACAGAAAGGTTTGTTACACATTTCATATTAAAATGATATGGCTCAGACTTTGCTTTTTATATATTAATGGAAAAAAATGAAATAAAAATATATAGAAATGTATTTTTTAATATCAAAAATGGCAAAAACAATAGTACTTAATCTTCAAAACTTTCAATGGAAAAATAAAATCTATGAAGTGATACTAACACTGGTTCTTATTACACAAAAATGTGTCATGGCATCAGCAGAAATGCAATAACAATCTGTTTCCACTTTGAAACAATGTTTTGTGGTAATGTGTGGCCATTTTTTAGTATAAATAAAGAACGGGTTTAATGGCTTCATGATCTGTTTTTTTGTTTTTTTTTTTGTCCCGTGTGGAACAGAGACTTTAACAAGGACCACAAAACAGAGAAAAAGAGTTTCTGCTTCCGAAAAAAATCAGTAATGAACCACCACATCACACACACACACAATATGCTTAGACTTTCTTTGAGCCACTGTGTGTGTGTGTGTGTGTGTGTGTGTGTGTGTGTGTGTGTGTGTGTGTGTGTGTGTGTGTGTGTGTGTGTGTGTGTGTGTGTGTGTGTGTGAGATGAAGCTGGACAGGAAGTTTATGGGTCTCTTCCTGTTGGCTGCAGTGTCTTGTAAACACAGATGATGATACAGTATTTGTGTGTGACTTGAGAAACCAAGGAAGCTTTTCTGAGGCACACAATGTCTGTGAGGATCACCAGCTAAAAAAAAAATGAATATGAAAAAAACTATTTAACAGTAATAAATGTTTGGATTTTTAAAAAACGTCATTCTCTCTTTCTTTCCCCCTCTTAAATGACTTTTCTTCCTTTCTCCTCTCTTGGTATCCTTAATATTTGACCTCATTCACAATATGCAGCAGCTCTCGTGAGTCAGTATGAACTCTCTCTTGCTGAGTCACATGCATATAAAACCACAGACTGGCAACGACCTCAACTTAAGAGTATTTTGTCTACATCCTTCTTCATCCTCAAACTTGAGAATTTTTGACTGCAAACTTCCTCAATCTCAAGAGTATTTTTGTCAACAAACTTCAGCTTCAAACGTATGAGTATTTCTATCTTCAAAGTTCTTCAACCTCAAACTTGAGTATTTTGTCATCAAGCTTCTTCAGTCACAAGCTTAAGAGTATTTTTGACTTCGAACAATTCAAACTTTTTTTTTTTCTTCAAACTTCATAATCAAATTTATGATTATTTTTGTCTATGAACTTTTACCTCAATCTTAAGAGTATTTCTGTCTTGCAAGTTTTTCAATCTCACATTTGAGTATTTTCTCCTCAAACTTCAACCTCAAATTTGACAATTTTGAGTATTTTTGTCTTCAAACATCTTGTATCTTCTAACTACAACCTCAAACTTGAGTATTTCTAACTTCAAACTTCCTCAACCCAAAACTTAAGAGTATTTTAGTCTTCATACTTCAACCTCAAATTTTTTGTTTGTCTTAAAGCTTCTTCAAACTTGAGTATTTCTGTCTAGAAACTTCAACTTCAACCTTAAGAGTATATCTATCTTCAAAGTTCTTCAACCTCAAACTTGTGCATTTTCTCTTCAAATTTGAGAATTTTTGACTGCAAATTTCTTCGACCTCAAACATGAGTATTTTTGTCTTCTCGAAGCTCAAACTTCCAAGTATTTCTGTCTTCAAACTTCAACCTCAAACTTACTATTTTTTTAGTTTACCGTCAAAAATATCTCAACATCCTAAAAACAAGACACATTCGTGAGAGTGTTAACACTGCACAACATATAAAGACTTCCGTAGATGTATCTAGAACCTAAGCAAATGCATAACCATTTGTCTTGATTTCACAGCATTTTAAGCATATGAATCAATAACGAGAACAGGTGGCACAATCTTTAAATGTAACTAAACAAATCACATTAATGTGTCAGTTTCACCTCTCTAATCCTGTTTTAAGGATGTTTTAACTGGAAAACACTTGTTCCACTGTTGCAAAGGGAAAACATGCAACATTTAACATCCACATACACACACATTTGTGTGCATTTGTGTGAAATCAGATCCTTACTTTCGGCCCCAAAGGCAGAACAGTGCGCCACTGTCCAGCAGACAGAAAGACACGTGGGAGGGAAGAACAGAGGAATAGATTACCGCAAACGTGATGAGTGAGTCAAAAAGCTTGTAAAGGAGTGCAGCTGAGTCACCGTGCACAGAGAAAGACACACACACATACACTGTGTTCTCAATACAAGTCTGTCTATTGTCCTGCATCTGTCCATCTGTAAGCACTCTATAAATACAAGAGCTGAACAAGCGAAGGATAAGAGAAGCTGCCTGCAATCTGAGGCAAAAACAACTAGTAACACGTTAACGTCAGCACAAGCAGACCTGGTGAGTTATGAGCCGCCTAAAAGGAATCTGACTTAAACCAACAAAGAGCCACCAACACAGCAGTGTGTGTGTAAAGCACAGAGCTCCTGCATTAGAGTGTGCTGTAGATGTGCTGACTGTGATACACCGTAAACCTGATCTCAATAAAAGCCAGAGGCGGTTTGTACTCATTCTGGTCTGGTAGGTTAGTTTCGCAAGTCTTTTTAGATTAGGAGCAATCTTAAAGTGTGTCTGACATGCGGTATCTCTCATTCTTGTAGACACATAGTGCTGGACGTTCATGGTACAAGGATGCTGTTTCATAGGCTACTTCTACAGATAAGAGCGGATTTACACACAGCAGAGTGTAATTAAGGGAATAACGAATTCCTGAGCATCAACGTCACACGAGTCTGACATGAATTATAGTCTGAGAACTGTAAGTGCTGGATGAACATCTGATGACTGCAGTGTACTAGCAGACCTCAAGCACTATATGCATTTTATACACATAGGCCTACTGTGAAAATACAAAAGTGCTCCTTGTGGCTAAACCTGAAGTAACAGGTTTTATGCATCATAAGTCACTTTCACAAGTTTAAATCAGGTACAAATAGATCAAGGCAACAACTGCACATTTACAAAATTTACAATGTATAAACATTTTAAAAACTGACTGAAAGTCGTTCTTACCCGCACAATCACATTCTTTTATACTAGATCTATAATATAAACCTACTAGATTTTATTTCAATGATAATTATATATTACATAACATGTCAATATTTATGTTATTTAATGACTGAATCAACCTGACATCACAATTTACAAGTATTAAACAAGTAATTCTAAGAATCAGGTATAACTAGCTGCTTAAGGAAACAACTGCGCGTGTCCTTAACAGTGCATTATATATTTTTTAAATACTACACAAATTTGTAGTCTATAAAAGTAAAATATGTGCATAACTTTGGAAGTGTCTCAAATCACTGTTTGTATACCAGTAAGTATGGTAAATGCTTAATTTTGCTTATATTATCTATATATATTACGCTTTGCACTGTAAAAATGATACAAAAATCTGATCCTCAAATCAATATATATAGGCTATATATATATATATATATATATATATATATATATATATATATATATATATATATATATATATATAATTTCCATACACAATGCAGTTTTGTAGAATATGTAAGTGAACTAAATGCATGCTCGGTGGTGTCTCAAATCCCAGTTCTCTGCGAACTACGACAGCATTTTTGGGCATCATAGGCATGTTTTCCTGCATCAGCTGTGCCGGCTCGAAACGCGCTTATGATGCCCCAAAATGCTGCTGTCTAGGCTCTGAATCACAGCCCTGTTCTAGACTCAAACGCATGAAACGAAACATGTTTAAGCGTGAAATAAAGCGTGCTCGCGTCTCACCTCTCGAAACAAGCGCGCTGTACTCGGCTTCTTCTTCAGTGCGCGTGAATGCGTCTAAATCCAAACTAAAGCGTCTCTCCGGATCTCCTCCGTGTCTCTGTGTCCGAGCTCGTGAATCTCAGGATATATATCCCGGAGCTGATGCGGGGCGGGGAGAGGGACAGGAATGTCCGATAAGTGCGTGGGACCAGTCAGTGATGTAATACTCCACCTAAGTATGTGGGCACGTGAAATGTACGCAAGCAAGTGTCAGTTATTGTAAAGAAAGATAGCAAAATTCATGAAGCCCGTTTCACCCACATGAAAAAATACTATAGTAATTTATGGTAAATTGGCCTATTACAGTTTTTGAACCATACTACAGGCTAGTAAAGTACTTGAATTAATTTATTATGGTAATTATTTTGCTGTGGTAATATAATAACTATAGTAATATAAACAAATTACCCAATACTGTACTAAGTTTTCTACAACTATAGGGAATATTTTAATAAACACTACAGTTTACTGTAGTAAAAACTATAGAATACTACAGTATTTGTTACAGTTTATCAGTTTATTACAGTTGATCAATTCCCAAAGTAGAAAGATTTCTTGTATAACTTACCTCTATAACTTATTAAAAAAATATATTTTTATAGTGTTTATTTGTCACAGACGTAGTGCACACAATGAAGATGATGCAAAAATCCAAGGTCCTTTATTTAAATTCACCAATATAAACACAGTAGATCACAAGAGAAATACGTCTACTCTACTATTAGGCAATGACCTTCAATACCAGACCCTGATTGAGAAGAAACTGAAGACTTAAATAGAGCAACCAAACAAGCAGCACCTGAGCAGAGTACTCAACCAATTAGTAGCTAAAGAAACTAAACAGGCAATGAACAAATGGGAGCATGAACTAATTACCAAACTGAAAAACTGCTCACAGTACTAAAATAGAAAACAAGACTATAAAACAGATCAAAAACAGAACCAAACACGCACACACAAACTCAGAATGTGACATTATGTGCAATTGAGGAGAACTAAAAACATAGGCCTACATCAAACAGAAATAATAAAGTAAACAGCCTGTCGTTTAACATGAGGCTTTAATCACAGAAAACAAGATAATATTTGTGCTTCCTATTTTTCCGTCTGTCTAATTTCACCATACATCTGTTAGTCCATATTAGACTGGTCATAAACACTGTGCTTTCCTCAGCAGAAGATTTAGACAACAAATTAGAAGACTAAATAACCTCGGGTGCCTGTGTGTTAACCGCTAACTCCTGGTGTATTTAGCAGCTCATTCCGCTATTATGTGGCCGTATATATTCTGGTACGTGTGTGTTTTGAGGGAAAAATCATCATGACGTCCTAACGTAAGTCATGGAACAAAAAACACTACTTTTTTTCTTCTTTTCCCCCCATGATGAGGAGACAACAACAGATAAAAAAAAAAAAATAATAGCTACTAAAAAAAAACAATCAAAGACACCACCAATAACTAATGACAAAGTGACAGCGTGGTTGTGGGATATTACTTTTTTACACAATAAAGTTAATATGGAGTAACTTACATTTTAGATACAATATTGCCAGACTGTTTTTGCTACCCCAATGAAAAAATATCCAAATAAAGCCAAAGCGAAATGCTTCTTCCTTGATCAAACATATTGCTGTTGAATGAATTGGTTCAGCGAATTATTCAATGGCTCACTCAGTTGTTTCGTTGCTGCATGAAACCGTGTTGTTGATTGAATCGATTCTGTAAATGATTCAGTGACTCGCTCACTTGTTTTGTTCATGAATGTATCAACGTTCTTAAACGAATCGAGTGAATGATTCAACACTGTATTACAATACAATCACTTGTCACCCCCTATTAGTGTAATGATGTAACCTGCAGAAAGAAGCAATGTAAAATCTTCACCACTAGCTGATACACAGACTGACAAAATGTGGAAAAGTAGCTGTTTTTGGTATGTTTAAGATTGAATATAATTTAACTTAAATTTGCATAATGCAATGCTGTTTTCATGCAGATTTATTCTTTTTATTACACACTACAAGGAGCATCACAAACAATTTTAGTAGACAATGCCAAATTTATTTTAAACTAGATTAGTAAATAAGTGAAAGAGAACTTCTTATGTCATACATGTAGTGCTCTTTGTGAGTTAGTCTGTGAGTTAGTGTTATGTGACTCATGCATGTTTATTATCTGTATAATGTTACACTAGGATTGTCTCATTTCATTAAGTATCATGCACGCTAACAGGAAACTTCTGTATAAACACATGATGAGAACAGCTGGAGTGGTTGATGTGGAGACGTCACATCTACGCCATCTTCATCACTTACACCAAAACATCAGCAGGTGACCGGAGTGGACGCAAGTGACCTCTAGAATTTTATAGATGTGGCAACATGGGATTCTTAAGAGCATCTGATCAAGAAGATTTATTAAATGTTTACCTCGCTGCTATTTATTTACTCAGGGATGACATGTTTCCACAGGAGCTTCTGTATCACTCATAGCCAAAAGATCCAATAGAGTCACTTTCATTCGTTCATAATGATGCAGGATTAATCAGTTAACTGTGGCTATTTAGAGACACAACAGCTCTTATAAAATAAAATTGGACATTCCCAAGGAACAAACCCATTAAAGCTACCTTTCATTTGGACATTTGAAGGAAAAGAAAAAGGACCGTGATCTGGTGATGGTGTCTCCAGAGAGCTTTGAGACACAGTCAAACAATTTAATTCCATGAATAAAAGTTTTTTAATGGCAAAGGCATTCAATCAAACAAGAATACTTGACATGTTCTATCAAGGTGCATGACAGTTCTGTAGAAATCTGTACAGATTCAAACGTCAATCCTTTGACAGAAAAACAAATGAAGGAAACGTCAACTTTCAAGGCTGAGAGAGGTTATGTGTGTAAATCTGTCCTCGTGGAGGGTGGCACCAAAGGAAATCACTATCAGGAACTCACTTTTTTGAGGAAATGATCCCGACAGGACACAGCAGTGATTCAAGCGGTGTGTAGTGAGAGATGGAGGAGGAAATGAAAGCCATGAACATTTATACAATGCATAACATATCTGTAGGTAATTCTAATTTAAATAGAACTTACATAAAAATATAGTAATTTAATTTTAGTGGTATTTTTCACTATTTGAATGCACATTTACTTATATAAACTAGTTAATTATCATTACAAACTTTGATGTTGGCTTGAGAGAACCTGGCCTGAGATTTAAAACCCTGAAATTTAATGATGATAGATAGTATCGTAGTATGTGTAGTATAGTAGCCTATTCGGAGTACGGATATTACTCTTGTGCGTCCGCGCTTTTACAATATTTACGGGAAAGGAAAGTTTCAGGAAGTAGAGAAACTCAAAGCTCTTCTGCTTTCAAAACGCAATCATAAAACATTTACTGAAGAAATCCGCGTATGTGTAAAGATCGCAGGAATAATCTGATCGAAGACAAGAGCTTTGGAGGTTGTGTTTTCGTGTAGATCAGATCAGATCTGACAGGTAAAATCACTTCACATTAATGACGGTACAATGTGTCAAAGTCTACACGAGCAATACTCCGAATAAACAGCTTTATTAATTAATAAATATTATTATAATATTAGTTCGTTTACTTATATAATAAAGCAGATTTCTGAAAGTTTGTTTAAGTGATCTGACCTTATGTACAAAGATACGCCGATTATAAGTGTTTCATAACAAAGTCACACAACACACCCAAAAAAAACAAAAAACAGTTCACTTTCTTGTTTTGAATACACAACAAAAAAACATATAGACCTGGTGGTTTATATATAAAATATATATTGTGTGTGTGTTTTTTGTGTGTGTATGTGTGTTAGGGCTGCACGATTATGTCAAAAATCATAATTGTCGATTATTCCCTTGAAATTGTAATTGCGATTATTAATTACGATTATCACAATGAATGATGTTTATAGCATTGTTTGATGCGACTGCATGCTGTATTTTAATATGAAAATAAACAAGCTGAAAACACTCTAGCTGAAAAACCTTTAGTGCTTTTCTGTAGTATTAAACCTCAAATGTCAAATATAGGCTACATCGGATTGGTTTCTTCTTTAAATCATAAAAAAAGTAAAAATATGAATTGTATTATAATGTTATACTAAAACTAAAACAATGGAAAAACTCTTAAGATAACATGTAGAAAGAAAAAAAACATCTTAAGCATGAAGAATAAAATAAATGGACTTTGAACGATTAATTGCCAATTTGAACAATTACATAATTGTGGCATCCACAATTGTAATCGCGATTCGATTAATTGTGCAAAAAAAAAACATTATTTATCATTTTTATTATTTACATTTGCATACACCTGTCCTAGTATATATATAAATATATGTTTTTACATTAGTTATACAGACAGTCATCGTTCTGCTATTGTTCTCCTCTGCATATATATATATATTATATATATATATATATATTATATATATATATACATATATATATATATATATACATACATATATATATATATACATACACATATATATATATATATATATATATATATATATATATATATATAGTTCTGCTATTTTTACACTATATATGAATAATATCAGAGTCCTGCTATGGACCCCCTATGCACATTAGTTATACAGACAGTCATCGTTCTGCTATTGTTCTCCTCTGCAGGGTTTGTATGTGAGTGATTGCGGGGACCCGCTATGAGCCGTCCACCCTCAATGCAGCCGCAGATGTGTGGCCCCTGGGAACTGAAGGAGCGACTGGGAACCGGAGGCTTCGGGAATGTCACTCTTTGGCAAAATAAGGTGCAACACGGTTCCTTTTTTCATTAAAACAAAGATACAGACAACCATTTCACATTCATAAATCCTCTGCGGTGAATGGGTGCCGTCAGAATGAGAGTCCAAACAGCTGATAAAAACATCACAAGTAATCCACACCACTCCAGTCCACCAGTTAATGTCTTGAGAAACCAAAAGCTGCATGTTTGTGAGAAACAAATCCATCATCGAGACATTTTTAACTTCAAACTGTTGCTTTGGACGCTCATTTCTGACGGCACCCATTCACTGCAGAGCATCCATTGATGAACAAATGACTACATTTACATGGACATCAGTGATCTAATTAATCACCTTCTTCTGAATAAGACAATATTATGATTAAGGTGTTCACATGAGTTGCTTTTAGAATATTCCTGTCATGTTCCAGTTTTACATGTTATAGTACATAGATCGATTATTGGCACACGTCAAACATGTGTGTATCCTGTCGCAAAAAATGCGGAGATAATAGTGTGATTAAGGTGAGTACATGTCTATACTCTATACTTATTAATAATGCAACTAAAATAGGAATACTCCACATGTCTTAATTCAATTTGTTTATTTCCGAGTATGACTTTAGGTGATCAAAAATATCTGTTTACATGCTAGATTCCTTATCAGAGTATTGTCTTAATGGTGTTAAAATCAATTTGGTTGTCCATGTAAACATACTCAGTGATGCAATGCTACATTTCTCCAAATCTGATGAAGAAACAAACTCATCTACATCTTGAATGGCCTGGAGTTGAGGACATTTTCAGCAAATTTTGTTATTATCCCTTTACACTAGAATTAATTTACACTAGAATATCCTGGATCAATATCCGTGCGGATCCTGGAATAACATTCATATCAGGCAGTCAGATTAGTTTTATGGTTTTAACAACATTCTTATCAACCTCTCATGTTCCGTTTAATTTTAGGACTGAATTATGGCATGATAAAGTTGGGAAAACAGGACTAAAGTGTTAGATTAGAAGTGAATCAGGCTCACTGGACAAACAGAAGTAGATGACTGTAAAGCCGTTCTCATCATATTCAGCGTGCGTCAGTGTGCATTTACTGTCCGCTGTGCATTAGGATCACGAGGAGCGGCAGATGCATTAAACTGATTCATTGATTCCTCTTCAAATGCATTGTGAAATGCATATTTTTATAGTTTATATGTGGCTTCAGATGCTCAGTTTTAGTGTGGAGAAATGCACACTATTATATTCATTTGTGATAAATGATTCACGCTTCAGGAGGATATTGGAAATCTGTTACTTGAAATCTAATTTAAACATCAAAATAAACCAATTTTTAGGATCTTCAAAAGTCAAAAAAATTTATTAAAATTGCTTCAAAAATATATTTAACATTCTGCTCTATTTCTATGCAAGTCTATGCGATTTATCATATTATGCAGGGATAACATGAATAATCACGTTCAGGTTTCAGCTTAAATTTGTTAATTGTTCAGTTAAACTTTGATAAATGATTATTATAAAATGTATTTATGCATGCATTTATGCAGTTATACATGTATGCGTATGTAAAAATTCAAGGTTGTTGTCAGGGTTATTATTAACATAAAAACCATAAAAATGTGATTACTTGAAATAAAATAAAAACTTAAACAAAAACGAGAAATGTTGCTTTGGCAACTAGCTGAAATAAAATGAGTTTAAAGTTAGTTAATGTTGAAGTACTAAAACACGATACAAATTAAAATGTAATAAAAAAGAACAAAAACAACAAATCTAGTAAAACTTTAAAATTAAAACAAAATATAAAAAATGAAATCTAATTCAAAATATTAACAAAAACTCCAATACTATATCAATGAGGTTGTTATTACATCACAGTGTTTAACTAGGAAAATTAAAAATGCATTTCATTAAAAAACAGGTCATCAAGTCCCGGTTTAGGACAATGATACTTCAATATGAATGCTATTCCGGGATCAAGAAAGGATGTTGATCCATTAGCATGTACTGTGTAACTAAATCACCACAAAACCAGTCTGAAGTGTCAATTTTTCAAAATTGAGATTTATACATCATCTGAAAGCTGGATAAATGAGCTTGCCAATATTTGTCTGAGATACAACTATTTGAAAATCTGGAATCTGAGGGTGCAAAAAAATCTAAATATTGAGAAAATCATCTTTAAAGTTGTTCAAATGAAGTTCTTAGCAATGCATATTACTAATCAGAAATTAAGTTTTGATATATTTACAGTAGGAAATGTACAGAATATCTTCATGGAACATGATCTTTACTTAATATCCTAATGATTCTTGGCATAAAAGAAAAATCAATAATTTTGACCCATACAATGTATTTTTGGCTATTGCTACAAATATACCCCAGCGACTTAAGACTGCTTTTGTGCTCCAGGGTCACACATCATGTTCCTTTGTTTCTCAGTTTGGGTTCACAGTTCTTTTTTTGGTGGTCTGCCGGTAAACAGCCCACCCCATCCTGGATAAAGGTGTGAGAATGTCTTAAAATAAAGGCATTTCAGATTGCCATTCTTTAATTTTTACAGCACTGGGATTGTGACAATGAAAAGTTCTTCAGAAAGAGGAAATGCATCTACCTGCTGTGTCCCACTTTTCCTGTGACGGGTGACCTCATGATCTCTCACTGCCAGAAACTGGCACATATTCAAACACACACACACACACACACACACATTCTTAAAGTGGTTGTCTGAGCATGACGGTTGTGTCGTCTTTAAGGAATGCTCAAGTACATTAAACATTAACAGCTTTAATGAGTTGCTGTTTGTTTGCGAGGTGAATCATCACTGGTATAGGGACCAGTGGTGCTTTACAAAATGAACACATGCACCATCTTCACCTGCTGGACCATAAAACAGGTGAAAAAATTCCCAAGGATGGACCTGATCCAAATCTACTGATCAGAAGATCAGGTTTTATTGACTGTACATCCTGTCCAGCACAGACTGAGTTCAGCCTCACACTCTTTTATGGTCAGTAGTATGACATCATGTCATGTTACTAATAATAAGGGTGTTGGTGAAGCGGATGTTGGTG
>NC_056604.1:2735531-2793031 GCF_018340385.1 Cyprinus carpio
CTACCTTCGGATCCTCCCTTCGACTCCACTACAATACCCTACCTCCGACACCACTACAGCTTCTACCTCCAACACCACTACAGATCCGACCTTCGATCCTCCCTTCGACTCCACTACAGCTCCTACCCCGACTCCACTACAGCTTCTACCTCCAACACCACTACAGATCCTACCTTCGATCCCTCCCTTTGACTCCACTACAGCTCCTACCTCCGACTCCACTACAGATCCCACCTCCAACACCACTGCAGATCCTACCTTCGATCCTCCCTTCGACTCCACTACAGCTCCTACCTCCAACTCCACTGCAGCTCCTACCCTCCAACACCACTACAGATCCTACCTCCCAACACCACTGCAGACCCTACCTTCGATCCTCCCTTCGACTCCACTTACAGCTCCCTACCTCCGACTCCACTACAGTTTCTACCTCCAACACCACTGCAGATCCTACCTTCGATCCTCCCTTCGACTCCACTACAGCTCCTACCTCCAACACCACTGCAGATCCTACCTTCGATCCTCCCTTCGACTCCACTCACAGCTCCTACCTCCGACTCCACTACAGATCCTACCTCCAACACCAATGCAGATCCTACCTTCGATCATCCCTTTGACTCCACTACAGCTCCTACCTCCAACTCTACTGCAGCTCCACCCAAAGGTAATTAGGGCCCAAGCATTGCGTAGGTCCCCAGATTGAAACTGCTCCAATTTATTTATCATTGTGTGTGTGTATATAAATGTGTAGGTCAAGCTTTACCATCACTATTGCAGCCGAACCTGAAATCTCTAAAATGTGTTTTGGCATTTTCCATGTTCTCACAGTACTCACTATTCTCGCGATGAAGGTGAAGACGCTGAATGAAGAAGAGCGCCAGGCTGAACTGCTTGAGGTGAGAGGAGCATGTTTGATAATTTCACTACATGCTAAATGTACTCTGATGGAAATCAACAGTTATAACTATGTAGAAGAAAGGATACCCATGTTTGGACAAACTATAAAACAAATCACTAACATCAAGTTTCAGCCACAGTCATTCTACAGTCAAGCTTAATAGTGAGCAGGTGTGGAGTCATGTTCCTTTAAGGCCCTTTTTTTGGCTTAAATTACTTTTTTTTAGCGTTTCTGTTCTGTGCCTGATTTGAAATCATACATTATTGCTTGTTGTTCTTAACCAAAAAATTACATTCTATGTGAATTGGGACACAGCTTTGTGTGCTGCTTCTTCTGAACCTGCTGTTTTCTCTCACTTAGTCTTTTTTTTTTTTCTCAGGTTGGCAAAGTGCTGAGAGTTTCTTAAGAGCTAATTAATTATACTGGCAACTTCTCTGTTAAAGTCACGAAAATTAAAAAGTTATCACCATAGGACTGAGTCGGAAATCTTTTTTTTTATTTTTTTTACTTTAAAAAAAGTTTTCTAAAAAACTTTTACTGTTTTAGATTATACATGTTGGCGGTTCAACAAAATGCATGTGTCTGTGTATGTGTGAAAACAAATACTATGAAATGAATGTGTAAGGAAAGCCCAGATTTATTATCTGTTCTCATGAAATTCATTGTTCGCTCTTCATTTTATGGAAGGAAACTACTGCTGCTGTTTTGACATTGTCTTCATTTTTTCTATTTTTGAGATTTTGTATGAGGATTGCACTGAAATTATGAGGAAGAACCTCTGTGAACTCAGTAAGAAAATAAAACAAGCAAATGATTAAAATTGTTGGATATTATGATCATTAGTGCTCGTGTGTGTTTCTGCTGCTGCTCCATGACTTTGAGTTCCAGTAGATGCTGCATGAATACTGAGCAACGGTTTCTGAGTTTTTCTAGGAAATATGGAAACCAATGACCAGATTTTGTCAGCAGCTGCAGAGTTTGGCATACACTGTCCTGAAACCCATTCAGCTATGAAAAGAAAGATTTATTTTATACTAGACTGCTTCCTCAGGACCAGACACTCAGTGAGAGAGATGGCTTTATAAAAATAATGTCGACTTAGAGAGCATGTTTTTATGAAAGCCCATTTCTGCCACTGAATAAAAAAAAAGGCAATTGCGCCATTTTCTTTTTTATCTCATATATAGAGAGATATAAACTCACAATTCTGACTTATTATTCTCCCAGAATTAAGTGGATATAAACTCATCATTGTGAGTTACAAAGTCAGACTAGCAGGATACATCTTGCAATTGCAAGGGAAAAGTCAAATTCTGACTTTTTTTTCTTGCAGTTGTTTATATGGTGCAATTGTGACTTTTTTTCTCGCAAATCTAACTTTTTTCTTCACAATTGCAAGTTTAAATCTTGCAATTTTGGCTTTAATATAATATAAATTTGCAGTTCTGAGAAAAAAAAGTCACAATTGCGAAATATATCTCACATAATTGAGAGCTGTATATCTCGCAATTCAGACTTTATTTCTTAGAATTGCAATTGAAAAGGTTTTTTTCTCGTAATTGTGAGTTTATATCATGCAATACTGACCTAACTAACTTCATGTTTACATCGTAAAGTTTGACTTCATTTCTCAGAATTAGATTAAACTCATAATAGTAGTAAAGTCACACCATGCGAGATATTACAATTTATATCTCTCAATTGTGACTTTATAACGCAATCGTGAATTTAGCTCAATATTAATTTTTTTCTCGCAATTTTAAGTTCAATATCGCGGCACACTGACTTTATAACTCGCAACTTCGAGTTTATATTGCAATTTTGAGAAATAAAAGGCAGAACTGCGAGTTTGTATTATGAAATGAAGAGAAAAAAGTCAGAATTGCAAGAAAAAAAATCAGAATTGTTAGATAAAGTCGCAATTACTTTTTTCCTTTTTTCCTTTTTGCCGGAAATGTGCTTACATTATGTTTTATTTTAAAGGAAATAAACACATGGAAATGAGCTTTTGCTGCAAGACTCCTGAAGTCTCTTGAAGAACAAAAGTCAAAATTGCAAGATAAAAACCCAATTCCAACTTTTTTTTTTTTCTTGCAACTGAGTTTATATCACGCAATTATGATTTTTTTTTTCACAGATCTGACTTTTGTTGTCGCAATTAAGTAGTTTAAATCTCGCAATTGTGGGTTTTAATATAATATAAACTGCAATTGTGAGAAAAAGCCACAGTTGCTAAATATATCTCATAGTTGTGTTTATATCTCGCGAATTCAGACTTTATTTCAGAATCACAATTCTTAGTTTTTTTTTTTTCTCGCTAATTGGGAGTATATGTCATACAATACTGACTTTATAACTCGCAACTTGCATGTTTATATCACAAGTTTGATTTCATTTCTCAGAATTGTGACTAAACTCGCGAATAGATTATAAAGTCAGAATTGTGAGATATATCACAATTCTGAGTTTATGTCTCACAATTCTTTATTTCTCAGAATTGCGAAGTTTAGCTTCAAATTTTTAGTTTTTTTTTCTCGCAATCGCCTTTTTATATCATGCAATACTGACTTTATAACTCGCAACTTCTAGTTTATATTGCAATTTTGAGAAATAAAAGGCAGAATTGTGAGTTTGTATCACGCAATGAAGAGAAAAAAAAAAGTCAGAATTCATGAGATGTAAACTCGGAATTGAAAAAAAAAAAAAAAAAAAATCAGAAAAAAGTCACAATTATTTTTCCATTTTTATTAAGTGGAGGAAACAGGGCTTCCTTACATTTTATTTAAAGGAAATAAACAAGGAAATTAGCTTTTGCTGCAAGACTCAAGTTCTGAAATGACTTCTTTATTTGTAAATCTTTAGCAGTTTTTCCTGAAATCACTCACCCCCATTATCCAGTTTGACTAAATAGACAGTGTGAATTCACAAAACACTTGCTTGCCAAATAAATATTTTCATACAAAAAGACAAAGAAACAGTTCCCATTTCACGCTTTATAAAATGTCAGGCTTAAAATAACATACGAACTCATTTACCATATAAAAACAATAACTTAGCACTAGCTGCTCAAAAGTGTATAAAAGTGTATAAAAGATGTTAAATAGTTAACTTAATATGCATCCCAACACCTAAAGTCTGCAATAATATTAGATCTGGGCAAGCTAAAGAACATTCTGCAGTCAAAAAAGTTGTATAAAATCCAGTCAAATGAGTGTGTCTGGATCAACGCAGCATTACTGACCACCAACACAAACGTCTCTCTGACACCAGCAGATGTTTAGTGTTAAAAATTATTACGATGTAAACAAGCATTGATAAATGTTCACATGACACTTCAACAAGTGGCCATCAGTCGCTCACTCACGTCTTATCTATTTAAAAGCAAAGCACAAGTGCCTCGAAATCCAGTATCATTTTAAAACAAAGTGCTTTAAATAGATCTCTCAGAGTTTGCACTTTACCACCATTTATCATGCATTTCCCAATGTTGTCCTTATGCAAATTGAAGGCCACCGTTGTGTGTTGTAAATTATCATAGTGTCCTGTCGATTTTGTGCTACCCTGTACAGATTTTGCTACCTCCCTATACAGTACATTCCTTACAACGTGGAATGCTGCCGGTAAAATTATGGTTTATTAAAATCTACACCTACCACAACCCTAAACCTACCCGTACAGTAATGCAAAATACAGTGATAATGTGTTATATTCGCAGTTTGAAGCTAGAAAGGACACAGCTGCAGGAAAACAAAACAATTAAAATAATTTTCTACCTATTAGGACTGTGTTTTATTAAAGTCTCACATCTACCCCTAACCCTAAACCTACCTTTACAATAATGCAGATACATTAAATATCCCATTGTTAAGCTTTGAGGAAAAAGACACAAGATTGATGTGCGCAAGATGGTAGGAAAATCTGACAGCTAGAATAAAATGTCAGGACACCGTCTTTGGAGTCAGATTCCCACGCCTCCTCCTCTTCTTTACATGCCACTCATAGGCCACAGAGCTGGTCAAATGTAGAGTCCAGTAGATGTGAAGGACAGTGAATGCGATGTATTTTCCCAATCATCTTATTCCCCGTACCATGATAAGTCACTGTATATTTTGTGCTAATGCTGTTCGCTTGCGTCTCAGTTCACTCATCGTGCTGAGAGTCCAGCTTATGTAGTTTTGTGACTACGTGTGTAAAACACCAGGCGTGTCTTTCTTCCCGCAGCTGCCTCCCCAGCTGACCAAACCCATCAGAGTCATCCTGCCATTTTTTGGACACACTAGAGTGACTGCGCGGAATCCCCCTGAAGACCCACCGGGAGAAACCGATCAATCAACAAGCACAAATCATTCATGTGACACACAGTGTTGGGGGGTAACGCATGTAACATTAAGGAACTAGTAAAGTACCACAATCAGATGCCTTTTTTAAGGAAATATCTAGTAGCTTTTTTAAAAGTAACTGTAGTCACTTTTTTCTCCCATTTGGAAGGAAATATCTGAGAAAATCGGGAGATAAGCGCCAGAGAATCATTGTGTGAACACATGATGCTTACTGTAGTTCTAGACTAAATCTCACCTGCAACATAAAACAGATTCAGTATTCCTCAAATTGAATTAGAAACAGTCAAATACTGCAAACTCAGATTATTATGCAAACCTGCAATAATAATCATGTGCCCCTGGAGCACAAACGCAGTCTTAAGTCTCTGGGGTATATTTGTAGGTAGCAATAGACAAAAAAATACATTGTATGGGTCAAAATTATTGATTTTCTTTTATGCTAAAAATCATTAGGATATTAAGTAAAGATCATGTTCCATGAAGATATGTTGTAAATGTCCTAGTGTAAATATATCAAAACTTAATTTTTAGATTAGTAATATGCATTGCTAAGAACTTCACTTGTACAACTTTAAAGATGATTTTCTCAATATTTAGATTTTTTGCACACTCAGATCTCCAGATTTTCAAATGTTGTATATTCTCAGACAAATATTTGTCCTCCTAACAAACAATACATCAATAGAAATATTATTTATTCAGCTCATTCATGATGTGTAAATCTCAGCAACTCTTAAGGTTTTGTGGGTCCATGGTCACATATGTTAAATAAGACAAATATCGTTTTAATACTATTTTATTAACCAATGTCTTTAATACTGATAGCCTATTATCAGATTCAGCCATAATAATATACCGAGCGGCATTTAGTAAACTTCATTTTTTTGTTATTGCTGACTAGTGTTAGACTTTTCTTCGCCTGCGTCATATTCTTCATGGCACTTTGTTTGAGTTGCGCCCTCTACTGTACGGGCGTGATTTTACACTTCCTTTTTTATATTAAAACAAATATAACAAAACCATACCCAAATTAAAAAAAAAATAACCTCAAAAAGTAACTTTTTACCGCATTACTTTTAATAAAACGTAACATGTTTTATTAATTAGTTACTTTTTAGTGAGTAAGCAATATTGTAACATTATTGTTTAAAAGTAACTGTCCCCAGCACTGGTAATGCAGACCGATAGTCGAATGTTGTGGGTTACCTTGCAGCGTCGTCCAGGCCGCGCGTTGTCTTGCCACGGCGCACAGCAGTTTGGGGTCACCGCCGGGTCGGCCAGATTCTCTGGACACACTGCTCCTGCGGCCAAAGCGCACCCGACCGCGTTAAATTCGCTCTGAGTAATACGGAGAAAGCAGAGGAAAGAGAAAGAAAATGAACGCAGAGGGCGACGACGACAGAAGAACAGAAAAATTATCATACCAGTCACTTTAGTGTTATGGACTATCAGAAGCATTGCAAAAAAAATCTTACTGGGTTTTTAACTTGTTTTCAGTTTAAATACCTTAAAATCCTTCAAACAGTAAGTTTACTTAAGCAACACTGCACAAGATTTTAAGAGGGGTTTAAGCCTTTTTACTTGTTTTTTTTATTGTTTGGTTGTGTTTTTTTTTTTTATTACACTGGCAGATTTCATTCACTTTTTAAAAATGTATTATTTTAAGTGCACTGGCAGATTTTTCACTTTTAAAATGTATTTTTTCACTTTTTAATTTTTGTCTCTTACTGGTAGCTTTTCACTATTAGTTCGAAATGTTTTGTTTTTATTTAAATCGTCCTTACTGGGCTGGCAGATTTGTTGTTTCCACCTATTTATTATGCCTGTATACATTCACATGCACTTTGCAGATTTCTCGTGGGGTTCACTTTATTGGGTAGAAAAACAAAAGTTCTTCGCTTAAAAAATAATTGTAGTCTTTCGTACCCTATTACCAGTCGCTCCGCTCAAACCGATCTTATCTAAAATTCGCTTACTCCCTCGACCGAGCAGTTTGTGTTTGTTTGTTTTTCTTGCCGGTGTGTTCGTAACTTTTTGGTTATAATTAAAAACAAAGGCAGGCGTTAGTGTTTTTTTTTACCGCAGTCAACAGCAGAATGCTCTCACTAATTTTTAAGCATTGTTGAGAAGACATTACGCTCACATTTTAAACACAAAATCGATTTTAAAAGTGCCTAATTTCTGTGGACGTGTTGCGTCTCATCATTCTTATGGGAGGAGTGTTTAGATAACGTCTACATAATTTAAATAAAAAAAAACTGTTTTTTGGGGAGAGAGGGGGGGGGCCGGGGGAGGGGGGGGAGGAGAAAAAAAGGAGAGGGGGTTTTGCAGTAGATATATGTAAGTGTGGCAACCCAGTATTTGTGATAAGAACTCTTCACGCTTCTCTTATTCGATCTTTGGATGGGGGTCCTCCCGTAACCATGCAGTGAGTGCGTCAAAACCCTCCGTCCAGTCCGGTAGAAAACTAGGTTAGGATCTGGTAAAAATGAAGAGCAGAACTTTCTGCAGAGTTACACGGCACAGATCCCGGACTTGCTCTTTAACTTGAACAGAGGCTGAAGACACGAGGAAACAAGAACAGGAAATCACTCACACCAAAACCCAATGACATTTAAAACTTTATAAATACTGCATGATGATCAAATTACAGTACATGCTAATATACTCTATTAGTATGTGCTATTATAAAACACGTCAGAGGAAATCCACGTATTTCATAAACACAAAACCATATCAAACCCTTCTTTTAGGGGATAGTCAATTTAGATTGTTTTTTCTAAAAATCTAAATTTATAATATTAAACACAACCGTTCTAAAGTTTGGGGTCCAGGAATGATTCTACTGAAAATACATTTATTCATCAAAGTATCCTGAAAAATATATGCTAAATTGAGAGTTCCGGTCCTTGATTCTGATTGGTTGAGTCAGTGAATGATGTGGTGAAAGTCTCACAGATATCATTGTCATACGTCCTCGTCGTCGTACTGACTCATGAATCCAGTATTTCTCCACGTCAAAGATCTGCTCGCTGCTGGAGTTCTGAAGGCCTGAAGGTTCGGCCAGAACCACTTGAGAGATGATTGCTCATCATGTCTAAACACAGATTACAGAAAGTGCAATTATTATTAATAATTGCCTTTAATAAATAAAAATACATTTAAAACCGTTGTTTATTTTCAGAATTTTTTTGGCAAATCTTCACAAAACCCATTATAGGGTGTCTGCAGCAGTTATATGAAGGTAAATTTAGGACTATCAGACCAAGAAAAAAACATATAACACAACTAGCAAAAATACAAGGTTCCCGTTTTACTTTTCAATTCATTTTATAAAAGAAAAAGGAAGCTTAAGACTTTGATCAATATGACTAGTGACTTTTGATTAAGACAAGCAACTAATATCTGCCCAGCGGGATCTGAAAAAATTCAACTTAGTTAAAAGGGAAGCTTTCATATATCCTATTGATATTATATAAAATTGCTTAATTTTGTTCGCTCATTACATTTGCAAGTCTCAAGTTAAAATCTGTCGTTAATGTAATGGTATTAAGTAGGAAGTAAAACTGACAGGGGACACACAGCACACACACGTTTGTTTCGGAAACTGTGGGGACTTTGACCATAGAACTCTATACTTTTTATACTGACCAAACAATATTTTTTTATCCCTACCCTACACCTCCCCAGGGCTCACACTATACTCTCCCCCACAAATTGTAGCATATTAACGAGCGACACACACACACACACACACACCTCTTCTGGAAGAGCAGTGAGACGGCGGTGAGGATCCAGCAGGGAGTCGATGAGGACACACCGCCGCAGAGCGCAGGTTGATATAATCTGGAAGTGGCAGATAGAGGTTCACAGGCGGCCTGCCACGGCTGCTCTCTCTGATATCGCTGACTGACACTCCACGAATCCTGAACATGGGCAGAGGAGTTTCAAGGAGCTTCATACCCGCTGACCGCAGTAAACCTGAGCGCGCGAGAAGAAACACTCAGAGAGCACAATCCCAGAACACCCAAGAGTCACACATGTGAGAGAAAAACTCCACTCGCTTTCTTTAAAAAATATATAAAAGTCTAGCTATCTTTTCACTCGTCTCACCTTGAGTTTTGGTGGTTATCGGGGCTCGTGGGGCCGAGTGGCTGATCGTTATTGGAGTCTTCCTCGCTGTGGGAAGCAAGACAAATAAACCCCTGTTTAAAAAAAGCACCCACACACAAGATTTAGATAAATGAATATGTCAGGAACTGATTTTAAATGATCTTAACAGCGAATTTAAACCAAAACATGCCGCATATATGAGTCCACATTATATTCACTCAGCTATTTTGTCGGAAGACCTACCATCTATTGAATAATAATTAAAAATAATAATAATTATTAGTAGTAGAGTAGTTAAAGCATGACAACAATAATAATTATTATAGCATTGTTTTTTTCTGTGTATTTAATTTTGTGTTATTTATTCACTTATTTTATGTAACTTAGTCAACAACACCACAAATAATAATAATAATAATAATAATTAGTATTTTATTTGATTATTAGACTAATTTTGAAAAATTAACAAATATATTACTGCGGTAAATTACAATTGTACGGTAAATAAAAAAAAAAGTGGTACAGGCTACTAATATTTATGTCTTTAAATTCTTCACTTTTTAAAAACTTTTACGCGCGCTTAAATATATCTAACAATGTTATTATCATTAACTAGGGACAATAAAAAAAACATTTATCATCATGCTTGAATAAAAAAACAGACAATAACTGAAAATAATATTTAAAAATTTCAGCTCGTTACAGCTAAGTTGTCAAAGCAAAATTTCTCCTCATTTAGTTATTGTTAGTCAAATAACTTAAAACCAAAATTAAACTACTGGACTTATTAAGAAAAAAAACAAAACTAATATAAATGATAAAAACACAACAAAACATTACTAATATATCTATCTATTTATCTATCTATACTATCTATCTATTAAGTAGCTCTCTATGACAAGCTTTTATTTGTGTGGAATAATTCTCTAAATGCTGTAAAGGTCTGTCCACAAAATTGGTAGGTGAATGATTCAAAAGCTAACCCAAGACTAAACAGGGAAGTGCAATCAGTGGAAGTCATGTGGCTCGTGGTTCAGTGACTCGTTGTGTTGTATTGATCAGTTGTCATGGCAGCAGTGCGTGACTTACGGCACTTAGGGACGTCACAGGGTGCCTGCTGCGCAGCGCGCGAGACACCGGAGCCCCTTTTACGAGACGGACGAACCCGGGGCCCAGGTCACCATTCGCTGTTCCTGTGACGCAAAAACAGCCAGAGAAGTAATGTGATGGACACCTGATTTTCGTGATGCTTAGAAACATGTTGTGGCGATGGGATGAGGCTTTAAAGTGTTTTTTTTATCACACTTAAAGGTTAAGAGCTGTTGTTGTGGCATACGGTTTAACTATGATTAAAGCAATGTTTGTGACTGGTCGTTAGCGATACAGTAGTGGTACTTTGATATAGGATACCTATACACAGATCATATATATATATATATATATATATGGTTTTTGTTTTTTTATGCAAAAAAAGACGTTGAAGTTGTTGGGTAATAATATTTTGTTTATATGTAATGTGGTGTGAATTTACAACAAATGGGTTGCATGTTAAAGTTGCTCGCCAGTTTTGTGGCATTTAAGGAAATGAATTTAATAATTCACAATCCGTGTACATAGCAGCTGAAAAAAAAGCCTTAACTGGTTCTAAATTATTTGTAACATATATATTAAGCACTGCTTAGGTTTTTTATTTTAATGTGTTATAATTCCCTTTTATTTATTTTAGTATTTATTTTTCTTGCAAATAAATAAATAAATAGAAATGCATAAATAAATAAATTAAATAAATAAGTATATATATACCACACGTCTTTTTTATTTTTTAGTTTGTGTTTTACATGGATAATGCATGTGTATTAAGACAAGAGAAATTTAATAAGGGTTTTTATTTTTTGTTTGTTGTAATTTTTTAATTGTGTTGAAGTTTTAAGAAAAATGTTCAACAAAAGGATCACAATAACATGTCAAATTTATTAAGAAACACTTCCCGGGCGTGGCAGAGGCTTAAGGCACGCAGTGAAAGTTTGAACGAGTTACATGTTAATGCATTTCTAATTTAAATTCAATGCCATAGTTCACTGTACCCTGCAGAAGTTGTGGCTGCCGATGCCGATCGGTGGGCGTGGGCAGGGTCGTCGGGCGTCGGACCTCCACGCGTTCGTGTGTGCATCTTATGAGACACTGGCGGGGGAATCCCATGACAGACACCTTCGAAACCGCTGCGTGAGACGGCTTTCATTCCCTCTGTACGTCCGACCGGATCCCGCGTACGCACTCTAGATAGGGGTCTGAAACAACACAGCATTTAGTACACCTATAGTATATAAGATATTATACCTCGTATGTGTGTGTTGACCGTGTTTTGCTATCCAATTACGCCAGGTCGGTAAAGAGCATAACTTCCCCCATGAGATGCTTGAGCATGTTTTTTATAAACATAAACCAGGGTTTAGCGTCTCCATCTGGATTCCTGAGGAATAAAACACAACCCTCAAAACATGAACGTATTATTAATATACTCATCAACAACTACATGGCAGCTCAATGCATGAAAGCAAAAATCTTTTTTTGGGGGGTAAAGCATGGATGAAAATCAATTTGCAAATTGCACGGAAGAGCAACATGACACCAGTGTTAAATTTCATGCATCCGTGAATAAGGCTGGAGGAAAGTGTTGTATGCACCCTGCAGTAGGGTGTGATTTCCCAGTCCCAGTGTGGTTTGCCTCTTGGTACTCCTGGCGGTGAACTTCTTCTCCTCGGACAGAGTGGAATTCCAGTTAATACACTCCAGTCCTGAACTCACTCGTGCTCCCGGTGACAAGGTAACCCACACCCCTGACCCCTGGAACATTGGGCTTCCATGTTTGTGTTCTGCAGAGAACGCAACATAGAAATACATACCATCAAAATTAGGACTTACTAACATTCATGTTTATCCAATTGCTGAATGGCTTTTGTTTGAATGATTTACACTGTGTAACCCAAAGAGAATCTCAATAAGGGGTGAGATTGTCAGCGTGTAACCTGACAATAGTACTAAAAGAGTAAGTTACACTACGTTATAACTAATTCTTAACTAAGCAACTAATAAACTAAAATAGGAAGTTATACTGACAAACTAATACTACAAAAAATAGTGTTATACTAATCGCGCTAATTTTACTAGCAACTAATAATTCTAAAAATAAACAAAAAAGAAAAAGAGAAATACAAGGTATACTAGTTTTTACTCTGCAGAACATATGATACTAACAAATAAGTTATACGTAATTCTGCCTTATTTTACTAGCAAGTACTGATTACTACTAAAAATGTCATATTGTACTACCAAGTAGTGCAGTAGTAGATACTATACTAGTAAGTAGGATACTAATAGGGGGGGAATGCTATACTAATTACACTACATGATAAACTCGCAACTATATGATACTCAAAAGTTGTTACTTAATTGCCAGTTAGTTAAGTTATACTCGTTTAACTATATTATTCTTAGACTAGTTACACTAGGTATACTAATTTACTAGAAATAAATAGTACTAAAATAGTATGTCATACTAGGTATGACCCACTTGTACTAGAAAATACATACTAACTAAAACTAGTAAGTATACTAGCAACTAATACTACTAAAACTTAGTAGTAATACTAATTATCTAAGATTTGGAGCTAGCAACTAATAATTCTAAAAACAGTAAAGTTATCTAGTTTTACTAGCAACTAATACCTGTAACAACAGTAAGTGCTACTATAATATTAGTTTTGAGTGTACTAGTTACTATAATTATACTACTGATGACTAAAAAGTAGTAAGTTTATACTCAGTACACTTATTTTACTAGGAAAGATAGTAGCACTAGCTATAAATACTAATAGTTTACAACTACTTTTACTCGCAAGTAATGGTACTAAAATAAATGTGTATATATTAGTTTGTACACTAAATGTATTAGTAACTAATGATGCTTAAAATAAGCTACAAGTTAGTAATTTAACCCTAGGTAATACTAGTTCACAAAAAATAGCAAGTGAATTATTGATTTCCACATTCACGCTAGTAATAATATAACACAAAAACAAAATGAATATCATAACCAGTAAACTAGTTACACTAATTGTAGACAAGCAGGCCTACTGAGACTAAAAAACAGTAAGTTATACTAAAATACACTTATGTTTACTAGGTACCGAAAATTATACACTAAAAATAAGTACTAGTTACACTATTTTTACTTGTAAGTAATGGTACTAAAATACGTTATACTAGTAAAACTAAAATTTATTAGCAACTAATGATACTGTACTAAAGTTAATACTTAGTCAATGAAAACCTAAAAGATAACTGGTAAGTAATATTGATTTTACTAGCTAATAATAATACACAATAACGAATTCTAAATTAAACTAGTTTACAACTAATTATAACACAGCAACTACTGATACTAAAAACGCAGTAAGTTATACTAGTTATACTTTTTTTACTAGTAAGAAATTATACACTAAAAATAGTACTAGTTACCAAATTTTTACTCGCAAGTAAGGTACTTTAAGCTCTACTAGTTACACTGCGCGGATTTTATTAGCAACTAATGGATACTAAAATAAGCTGTAGCGATTAGTAATTCCAGACTAGTTTATACTATTGACTAAAAAATAGTAAAGTAATATAATTTTACTAAGCAAGTAATAATACCATACAAAAACAATAATGATATCAGTAAAGATTAGTATAACAATGGTAAAAACCTCTAACACCGAGTGATAAATAGCAGTATCTGCTGCAAGGTGGAATGGCTTGATGGCTTAACTGATTCTCAACACCTGTGTTCCTGTGAACGGCCGGGAGGACACTCGGCAGCTGAAGTCCACTGGAGTGGGTAGAGGAACTATCGGTTCAGCAGCGTCCATACATTATAAACACTTAGGACACGAAAAACAACATTCTGGAAAACCAGAACAATAAAGCATCTGGGTGTCCATCGCCCACAATATTCTGAGTTTATTAAATGACATTTATTTTATTGCACTCAGAATATGCTATTTTAGAAGCATTTTGGTCTTTCCAAACATACTCGTAATTAATTGGGTGTAAAGTGGTTTCACATTAAATGATTATCATAATTTTATATTCAGAAATTACTAGATAACTTTTACAACATAAGGATCAATACATTGCGGCCAAGTCGTCGTACGGATTCATACTGTGGCATAATTCAACAATCACACATGTGTTTTCCTCCGTGACCACGGGCAGGATGAGAATTATAGCTTGGATCTGCTTGAGAGGCGTGACTTCATGGGGAGGAGACGATCTGTGTGACTCTACTCTCAAATTGAAATGATTTGAACTAAAACAGGTGGTGTCTGCAGAAATACTGATGTTTTTCATTCAGTGGAGCAGAAACACACACACAAAAGGAAACCATAATACATCACCTATTATTTTATCAATAAAACAGAAATAGGTCCCTATTTCTTTGTAAAAAAAAGGGGTATTCTATTACCTACAGATCGTTTATGATAGAGTGTGTGATACCTCACTGTGCACCGTTATCCTCATAACACGTACTCCCTCGGCTTCGACACGCGCGCAGCGGCAGAATTTCAACTTTCGACCCTTCCATCGCAGCCGACGGTCGCCCCAATGTCTCTGACCGCAGCCCGAATTAAGCGTCTCACCACAAAGCTTCTGAAACACACACGTCCACACACACACAATATTGACATTGTAAATTAAGACTTAATGGTTGTGAGCCAGTGAAAGATAGATGCAAGTTTAAATGAACCTGGATGCCTTCTGCCTCCTCCACCATCAGGACTGGGGCGGAGGAACAGAGAGGAGCGACGAAACAAACAAAGGAAAAAAGGATGCTAGACAGTCTGTAAATGAAAGATCAGCGCGGTTTTCAACAGGAAGACAGTCGGCGTCATGTGGTTTGGCCTGGAGGTGCTGAAGTTCTGGATTGTGAATGTCAGTGAATTGTATGTTTTTCCTGTGTACACAGCGCCCAACCTAATGGACAACAGCATACTGAGGATAATGATTGCATGTTGTTTTGCAGTACACTTATACAGCTTACCATTAACAGTTACCATCTTGAAAAACAAATAACATTCCATTTTTAAAAATCAATTTGAAAAAATACTTTTGGGCAGTCATATGAGTCAAACTTATAAGTAGAAGTGAATATATAATGATTAAATCAAGAAGCCTATCATGAATGAACTCAATTTAGAGCAGGTGACAGACAGAATGGAACAGTTAACAAAAAACATCTTAATTTTACATTAACCGATATTTAAATAAATTTCTAAATCTGTTCAATTACAGAACTGGACTGTTCTATACGAACCGATTCACTACAATGAATTGGCTCTTTCATTGGCACTTATAAATCGATTCACTAGAATGAAACCTGACTCGGGTCGGGCTACAGCGCTAGTCGTGTGAGTATAAGGTACTATAGTATTAGAAAAGCTCTAAAAGCATATTACAGCAATAACAACTCACCTCTCTATATGTGCGCGTGCCTCTCTTCTGTCTTGAATAGTTGAGCGACCTGTCAGAGATGCAGAATGTTGTTCAGTCCAGATCCATTCATTAAACATCTCTCTCTCACACTAAACACACCACACACTTACTTTGGGATCTGCCGCACAGCACAAAGCAAAAAGCAACAACAGCAGGTTTAGTAACATTGTCATGTTGACCTGAAGGTTTCTTCTGTAAACTCCTGCAAAACAGAAAGGTTTGTTACACATTTCATATAAAATGGACTATATGGCTTCCTTTTCTCTATATTACTGGAAAAAAAATGAAAATAAAAATATATAAGAAATATATTTTTTAATATTAAAAACAAACAAAAACAACAGTAATGAATCTTCAAAACTTGAAATGAACAAATACTAAAATCTATAAAGTGATACTAACACTGGTTTCCCTTATAATACAAAAATGTGTCCATGGGCATCAGCAGAAAGCAATAACAATCTGTTTCCACTTTGAAACTCAATGTTTGTGGTAATGTCGTGGCCATTTTTTTAGTTATCAAATATAAGAACGGGTTTTAAATGGACGCGCCATGATCTTTTTTTTGTTTTTTTGTGTCCCACGTGTGGAACAGAGACTTTAACAAGGACCACAGAACAGAGAGAAAAAGAAGTTTCTGCTTCCGAAAAACAAATCAGTAATGAACCACCACATCACACAAACAATATGCTTAGACTTTCTTTGAGCCACTGTGTGTGTGTTGTGGTGTGTGTGTTGGTGTGTGTGTGTCGTGTGTGTGTGTGTAGTGTAGTGCGTGTGGTGTGTGTGTGGTGTGGGTGTGTGGTGGTGTGTGTGGGTTTTGAGATGAAGCTGGTACAGGAAGTTTATGGGTTCTCTTCCTGTTGGCTGCAGTGTCCTTGTAAACACGAGATGATGATACAAGTATTTTGTGTTGTGATCTTAGCGAAACCAAGGAACGCTTCTCCTGAGGCACACATATGTCTGTGAGGATCACCAGCTTAAATAAAAAAAAAGGAATATGAAAAAACTATTTACGACAGTATAATAAAATTGTTTGGATTTTTAAAAAAACGTAATTCTCCATCTTTCTTTCCCTCCTCTTAAATGACTTTTCGTTCCTTTAGCCTCTCTCTTGGTCTCCTTAATATTTACCTCATTCATATACAGCGGCAGCTCGCTGAGTCAGTATGAACTCCTCTCTTGCTGAGTTCACAATGCCTATAAAACCACAGACTGGCAAAGACCTCAACTTAAGAGTATTTTTGTCTACATCCTTACTTCATGCCTCAAACTTGAGAATTTTTGACTGCAAACGTTCCTCAATCTCAAGAGTATTTTTGTCAACAAACCTTCGCTTTCAAAAACGTATGAGTATTTTCTATCTTCAAAGTTTCTTCAACCTCAAACTTGACGTAGTTTGTCATCAAGCTTCTTCAAGTCACAAGCTTAAGAGTATTGTGTTGACTTCGAACTAATTCAAACTCTTTGTTTTTTTTCTTCAAACTTCATAATCAAATCTATGATTATTTTGTCTATGATACTTTTACCCCTCATCTTAAGCGGTATTGTCCTGTTCTTGCAAGTTTTTTCAAAATCTCACATTTGAGTATTTTCTCTCCTCAAACTTTCAACCTCAAATTTGGGACAATTTTTGAGTATTTTTGTCTTCAAACATCTTGTATCTTCTAAATACAACCTCGCAAACCTTGAGTATTTCTAACTTCAAACTTCCTCAACCCAAAACTTAATGAGTATTTAGTCTCATACTTCAACCTCAATTTTTTGGTTTGTCTACAAGCTTCTTCAAAACTTGAGATCTGTCTAGAAAATTTCAACTTCAACCTTAAAGAGTATATCTATCTCAAAGTCTTCAACCTCAAACTGTGCATTTTCTCTTAGGAATTTGAGAATTGGACTGCAAATTTCTATCGACCTCAAACATGAGTTTTGTCTTCGCGAAGCTCTAAAACTTCCACAGTATTTCTGTCTTCAAAACTTTCAAACTCAAAAAAAGACTTCCGTAGATGTATCTAGAACCTAAGCAAATGCATAACCAGGCTGTCAGATTCCACAACATTTTAAGCATATGAATCAATAAAAAGGGAACAAATTGGCACAATCTTTAAATGTAACTAAAGCAATCCACACATTAATGTGTCAGTTTCACCTCTCTAATCTTTATATTTACAGGATTTTTAACTGGAAAACACTTTCCCACTGTTGCAAAGGGAAAACATGCAACATTTAACATCCACATACACACGTTTGTGTGCATTTGTGTGAAATCAGATCCCCTTACTTTCGGCCCCAAAGGCAGAACAGTGCGCCACTGTCCAGCAGACAGAAAGACACGTGGGAGGGAAGAACATGAGGAATAGATTACCGCAAACGTGATGAGTGAGTCAAAAGCTTGTAAAGGGAGTGCAGCTAGTCACCGTGCACAGAGAAAGACACACACACATACCACTGATTTCTCAATACAAGAATCTGGTCTATTGTCCTGCATCTGTCCATCTGTGGGCACTATAAATGCAAGAAGAGCTGAACAAACTGAAGGATAAGAGAAGCTGCCCTGCAATCTGAGGCAAAACAACTAGTAACATCCGTTAACGTCAGCACAAGCAGACCTGGTGAGTTATGAGCCGCCTAAAAGGAATCTGACTTAGTAACAACAAGAGCCACCAACACAGCAGTGTGATAGTAGCCAAAAGCACGAGCTCCTGGGCATTAGAGTATGCTCATAGATGTGCTGACTGTGATACACCGTAGCCATGAAGTCAATCACGAAGCCAGGCGGTTTGTACTCATTTCTGGTCCTGGTAGGTTAGTTTTCTGCCAAAGTCTTTTTAGATTAGGAGCAATCTTAAAGTGTGTGCACACCGCGGTATCTCTCATTCTTGTAGACATAGTTGCTGGACGTCCATGTGGTACAAGGATGCTGTTTCAAGCAGGCTACTTCTACAAGATAAGAGCGGATTTACACACAGTAGAGAGTGTCATTAAGGAATAACCAATTCCTGAGCATCAACGTCACACCTAGCTCATAGTCTGGAGAACTGTAAGTGCTGATGAACATCTGATGACTGCAGTGTATAAAAGTATGTGAGGATCTCAAGCACTATATGCATTTTATACACATAGGCTCACTGTGGTACGTACAAAGTTCTTGTATAAACCCATAACAGGTTTTATTCAAGCATCATAAGTCACTTCGCCAAAGCTAAATCAGGTACAAATAGATCATTAAGGCAACAACTGCACATTTTACAAAATTTACAATGTATAAACATTTTAAAAAACTGACTGAAAGTCGGTCTTACTCCTACACAATCACATTCTTTTATACTAGACCATGTAAATTATAAACCTACTAGATTTTATTTCAATGATAATTATATACGACATAACATCAATGATGTTGGTTTAATGACGAACCAACTCCGACATCACAATTTCATGCTATTAAACAAGTAATTCTAAGAATCAGGTATAACTAGCTTAAGGAAACAATCATGCTGTCCCACCAGTGCATTATATATTTTTTAAATACTACACAAATTTGTAGTCTATAAAAAAGTAAAATATGTGCATAACTTTGGAAGTGTCTCAAATCACCGTTTGTATACCAGTAAGTATGGCAAATGTGCTTACCTTGCTTATATTATCTTATATATATTACGCTTTGCACTGTAAAAAATGATACAAAATCTGATCCCTCAAATCAATATATAGAGGCATATATATATATATGAAAAGGTATATATATATATATATAATTTCCATACACAATGCAGTTTTTGTAGAATATGCGAACTAAAATGCATGCTCGGTGGTGTCTCAAAATCCCAGTTCTCTCTCGCGAAACTACTGACAGCATTTTCCGGGCCACCCAGGCATTGTTTCTCCCGCATCAGCTGTGCCGGCTCGAAACGCGCTTATGGATGCCCCAAAATGCTGCTGTCTAGGCTCTGAATCACAGCCCTGTAGGTTCTAGACTCAAACGCATGAAAACGAAACATGTTTAAGCGTGAAATAAAGCGTGCGCTCTCGCGTCTCACCTCTCGAAAACAAGCGCGCTGTACTCGGCTTCTTCTTCCAGTGCGCGTGAATGCGTCTAAATCCAAACTAAAGGTTCTCCGGATCTCCCTCCGTGTTCTGTGGTCTGAGCTCGTGAATCTCAGGATATATATCCTGAGCTGATGCGGGGCGGGGAGAGGACAGGAATGTCCGATAAGTGCGTGGACCAGCCAGCGGATGTAATAATCCACCTTAAGTATGTGGGCACGTGAAATGTACGCGCTGGGGCAACAAGCATTGTGGAAGAAAGATAGCAAAATTCATGAAGCCCATTTCACCCACATGAAAAAATACCTTATAGTAATTTATGGTAAATTAGCCTAATACAGTTTTTTGAACCATACTACCAGAGCTAGTAAAAGTACTTCTGAATTAATTGTGGTAGGTAATTATTTTGGTTGTAGTAATATAATAACTATAGTAATATAAAACAAATTACTTTGCCTTAATACTCGTACTAAGTTTTCTACAACTACTAGGGAATATTTTAATAAACACTACAGTTTACTGTAGTAAAAACTATAGAATACTACAGTATTTATTACAGAACATCAGTTTAGCCACAGTTGATCAATTCCCCCAAAGTAGAAAGATTTCTTACTTATAACTTACCTCTATAACTTATTAAAAATTATATTTTATAGTGTTTATGTGTCACAGACGAGCGCGACACAATGAAGATGATGCAAAAAATCCAAGGTCCTTTTTATTTAAATTCACCAATATAAACACCAGTGTAGATCATAAGAGAAATATTATGTCTACTCTCTACTATTAAGCAATGACCTTCAGATATGCAGACCCTGATTGAGAAGAAACCCCAGAGAGACTTAAATAGGGAGCAATAGCAAAACAAAGCCCCAGCACCTGAGCCTTGAGTACTCAACCAATTAGTGAAGCTAAAGAAAACTAAAACAGGCAATGAACAAATGGGAGCATGAACCAATTGCCAAACTGAAAAAACTGCTCACAGCACTAAAATAGAAAAACAAGACTATAAAAACAGACCAAAACAGAACCAAACACCCACACAAAACTCAGAATGACATTATGCAATTGAGGAGAACCAAAAACACAGGCCTACATCAAAACAGAAATAATAAAGTAAACAGCCTGTTGTTTAACATGAGGCTTTAATCACAGAAAACAAGATAATATTTGTGCTTCCTATTTTTCCGTCTGTCTAATTTCACCATACATCTGTTAGTCCATATTAGACTGGTCATAAACACTGCTTTCCTCAGCAGAAGATTTAGACAACAAATTAGAAGACTAAATTACCTTCGGCCTCTGTGTGTTAACTGCTAACCTCGTGTATTTGCATTCATTCTCCTATTATGGCCGTGATATATTCTGGTGGCCAGTTTTTGAGGGAAAATCATAGTGACGTCCCCACCGAAGTCATGACCCATAACACTACTGGTTTTGGTCTGGTTTTCCCCGGATGTGGAGGTGACAAGAGCTGAGAAAGAAAAGAGAAGGTTAATTAACAATGTTTATGACAGCTCCTATTACTATTGACAAAGTGACAGCGTGGTTGTGGGATATTACTTTTTTACACAATAAAGTTAATATGGAGTAACTTACATTTTAGATACAAATTGCTTAGACTGTTTTTGCTACCCCAATGAAAAAATATCCAAATAAAGCCAAAGCGAACTGCTTCTTCCTTGATCAAACATATTACTGTTGAATGAATTGGTTCAGCGAATTATTCAATGACTCAATTCAGGAGTTGTTTAAGTTGCTGCATGAAACCGTTGTTGATGATTGAATCGATTCTGTAAATGATTCAGTGACTTCGCCACTTGTTTTGTTCATGAATGTATCAACGTTCTTAAACGAATCGAAGTGAATGATTCAACACTGTATTACAATACAATCACTTGTCACCCCTATTAGTGTAATGATGTAACCTGCAGAAAGAAGCAATGTAAAATCTTTCACCTACTAGCTGATACACAGACTGACAAAATGTGGAAAAGTAGCTGTTTTTGGTATGGTTTATGATTGAATATAATTTTGACTTAAATGTATACGTAATGCTATGCTGTTTTCATGCAGATTTATTCTTTATATTACACTATACAAGGAGCATCACAAACAATTTTAGTGGACAATGCCAAATTTATTTTAAACTAGATTACGTAAATAAGTGAAAGAGAACTTCTTATGTCATACATGTAGTGCTCTTTGTGCGGGAGTTAGAGTCTGTGAGTTTCGTGTTATGTGACTCATGCATGTTTATTATCTGTATAATGTTACACTAGGATTGTCTCTTATTTCATTAAGTATCATGCACTCTAACAGGAAACTTCTGTATAAAACACATGATGAGAAATAGCTGGAGTGGTTGATGTGGAGACGCCACATCGCACCGCCATCTTCATCACTTACACCAAAACATCAGCAGGTGACCGAGTGGACGCAAGTGACCCTCTCTAGAATTTTATAGATGTGGCAACATGGGATTCTTAAGAGCATCTGATTAAGAAGATTTATTAAATGTTTACCTCGCTGCTATTTATTTACTCAGGGATGACATGGTTTCCACAGGAGCTTCTGTATCACTCATAGCCAAAAAAGATCCAATAGAGTCACTTTCATTCGTTCATAATGATGCAGGGATTAATCAGTTAACTGTGGCTATTTAGAGACACAACAGCTCTTATAAAATAAAATTGGGACATTCCCAAGGAACAAACCCATTAAAGCTACCTTTCATTTGGACATTTTGAAGGAAAAGAAAAAGGACCGTGAGATCTGGTGATGGTGTCTCCAGAGAGCTTTGAGACACAGTCAAACAATTTAATTCCATGAATAAAAGTTTTTTAATGGCAAAGGCATTCAATCAAACAAGAATACTTGACATGTTCTATCAAGGTGCATGACAGTTCTGTAGAAATCTGTACAGATTCAAACGTCAATCCTTTGACAGAAAAACAAATGAAGGAAACGTCAACTTTCAAGGCTGAGAGAGGTTATGTGTGTAAATCTGTCCTCGTGGAGGGTGGCACCAAAGGAAATCACTATCAGGAACTCACTTTTATTGAGGGAAATGATCCTGACAGGACCAGCAGTGATTCAAGCGGTGTGTAGTGAGAGATGGAGGAGGAAATGAAAGCCATGACATTTATACAATGCATAACATAGCTGTAGGTAATTCTAATTTAAATAGAACTTACATAAAAATATAGTAATATTAATTTTAGTGGTATTTTTTCACTATTTGAATGCACATTTACTTATATAATCTAGTTAATTTCCATTACAAACTTTGATGGTGGCTTAGAGAACCTGGCCTGAGATTTAAAACCCTGAAATTTAAGTGAGGATAGATAGTATCTGTAGTATATGTATTATAGTAGCCTCTTAGAATACGGATATTTCTCTTGTGCGTCCTTTGCTTTACAATATTTACAGGAAAGGAAAGTTTCAGGAAGTAAGAAACTCAAAAGCTCTTCTGCTTTCAAAACGCAATCATAAAACATTTTCTGAGACATCCCGCGTATGTGCAAGGAGCGCAGGAATAATCTGATCAAGAGACAAGAGCTTTGGAGGTTGTGTGAACCATTAGAATCAGATCAGATCTGACAGAGTAAAATCAATTCCCATTAATGAAGAAATTTACAATGTATCCAAAGTCTACACGAGCAATACTCCGAATGAAAACAGCTTTATTAATTGCAATATTATTACTATTAGTTTCGTTCTCTTATATAAATAAAACCCAGATTTCTGAAAGTTTGTTGAAGTGATCTGACCTTATGTACAAAGATACGCCGATTATAAGTGTTTCATAACAAAGTCACACAACATATTCAACCCCGTTAAAAAACAGAAAGTAGTTCACTTTCTTGTTTTGAAGTCTCACGTATAGAACATATAGACCTGGTGGTTTATATATATATGTGTGTGTGTGTGTGTGTGTGTTAGGGCTGCACGATTATGTCAAAAATCATAATTGTCGATTATTCCCTTGAAATTGTAATTGCGATTAGTAATTACGATTATCACAATGAATGATGTTTATAGCATTGTTTGATGCGACTGCATGCTGTATTTTAATATGAAAATAAACAAGCTGAAAACACTCTAGCTGAAAAACCTTTAGTGCTTTTCTGTAGTATTAAACCTCAAATGTCAAATATAGGCTACATCGGATTGGTTTTATTCTTTAAATCATAAAAAAAGTAAAAATATGAAGTGTATTAGAATGTTGTACTAAAGAAACTAAAACAATGGTAAAGAAGCGCCAAAGATAACATGTAGAAGAACAAGAAACATATCTTTAAGCGTGCAGAATAAAAGAAGTGGACTTTGAGCGATTAATTGCAGCTTTGAGCGATTACGTACGTGGTGGCATCCATAATTGTAACGCGATTGCGTTAATTGTGCAAAAAAAAAAAACTTATTTATCATTTTATATTTATAAAGATCTCCCTCAGATGTGGGGATGTAGATCAGGTTTTTTTTTTTTTATATGTCTGTGGATTTGCATGACACCGCCTCCAGTATATATATATAAATAAAAAAAATATATATATAGATATATATATATAGATATAGCTATATAAGATCCATAATATTATATATATATACATACATAATATAATATACATACACAGATAGATATATATATAATATATATATATATATATATATATATTATATATATAGATATATATATGTGTGTGTGTGTGTGTATATATGTATATATATATATGTATTAGTTATACAGACAGTCATCATTCTGCTTTTGTTCTCCTCTGCAGGGTTTGTATGTGAGTGATTGCGGGGACCCGCTATGAGCCGTCCACCCTCAATGCAGCCGCAGATGTGTGCCCCTGGGAACTGAAGGAGCGACTGGGAACGGAGGCTTCGGGAATGTCACTCTTTGGCAAAATAAGGTGCAACACGGTTCCTTTTTTCATTAAAACAAAGATACAGACAACCATTTCACATTCATAAATCCTCTGCGGTGAATGGGTGCCGTCAGAATGAGAGTCCAAGCAGCTGATAAAAACATCACAAGTAATCCACACCACTCCAGTCCACCAGTTAATGTCTTGAGAAACCAAAAGCTGCATGTTTGTGAGAAACAAATCCATCATGAGACATTTTTTAACTCAAACTGTTGCTTTGGACTCTCATTTCTGACGGCACCCATTCACTGCAGAGCATCCATTGATGAACAAATGACTACATTTACATGGACATCAGTGATCTAATTAATCACCTTCTTCTGAATAAGACAATATTATGATTAAGGTGTTCACATGAGTTGCTTTTAGAATATTCCTGTCATGTTCCAGTTTTACATGTTATAGTACATAGATCGATTATTGGCACACGTCAAACATGTGTGTATCCTGTCGCAAAATGCGGAGATAATAGTGTGATTAAGGTGAGTACATGTCTATACTCTATACTTATTAATAATGCAACTAAAATAGGAATACTCCACATGTCTTAATTCAATTTGTTTATTTCCGAGTATGACTTTAGGTGATCAAAAATATCTGTTTACATGTTAGATTCCTTATCAGAGTATTGTCTTAATGGTGTTAAAATCAATTTGGTTGTCCATGTAAACATACTCAGTGATGCAATGCTACATTTCTACAAATAAAAAAAATAAACAAAATCATCAACATCCTGAATTTGAGAGCAAGCATGACATTTTCAGCAAATTTTGTTATTATCCATTTAAACTAGAATTAATTTAAACTAGAATATCCTGGATCAATATCCGTGCGGATCCTGGAATAACATTCATATCAGGCAGTCAGATTAGTTTTAGGTTTTTAAACAACCCCTTCTTATCAAACCTCTCATGTTCCGGTTTATTTTAGGACTGAATTAATGCATGATCAAGTTGGGAAAACAGGACTAAAGTTAAATCCATAAATTAAAAGTGAATCAAGGCTCACTGGACAAACAGAAGTAGAATGACTGTACCGCTTCTTTCTCATCACATTCGAAGCGATGGAATCAGTGTGCATTTACTGTCCGCGCTGCATTAGGATCACGAGAGCGGCAGATACATTAAACTGATTCGATTGATTCCTCTTCAAATACATTGTGAAGCGCATATTTTTAGAAGTTTATATATGGTGGCTCAGATGCCTCAGTTTTTCAGTGTGTGAGAAATGCACACTATTATATATCAGTTTGTTCTAAATGATTCACGCTTCAGGAGGATTATTGGAAATCTGTTACTTGAAATCTAATTTAAACCATCAAAATAAGCCAATAATTTTTAGGATCTTCAAAAAGCAAAAAAAAATTTCTTAAAATTGCTTCAAAAATATATTGTACTATCTGCTCTATTTCTATATGCAAGTCTATGCGATTTATCATATTATGCAGGGATAACATGAATAATCACGTTCGGGTTTCAGCTTAGAATTTGTTAATGGTCCAGTTAACTTTGCTAAATGATTATTATAAATGATGTTAGGCATTCATTATGCAGTTATACATGTATGCTTCGTACAAATTCCAGTTGTTTCCGGTTATTATTAACATAAAAACCAAAAAAAATGTGATTACTTAAATAAAATAAAACTTAAACCAAAACGAGAAATTTGCTTTTGCAACTAGCTGTAAATACAAAGTGAGTTGAAAGTTCCGTTCATGTGTAATACTAAAACACGATACAAATTAAATGTAATAAAAAAGAAACAAAAAACAACAAAATTATCAGTAACACTTTAAATAAAAACACATAAATCAAAAAGAAATCAATTCAAAATATTAACAAAACTCCAATAATACTATATCAATGAGTTTTTATTACATCACAGTGTTTACACTGTGAAAATTAAAAATGCATTTCATTAAAACACAGGGCATCAAGTCCCGTTTAGGACATGAACTTCAATATGAATGCTTATTCCGGGATCAAGACAGGATGTTTGCATCCATTAGCATGTACTGTTGTAACAAACTAAATCACCACAAAACCTCTAAGTGTCAATTTTTCAAAATTGAATTTATGCATCATTGAAAGGCTGGATAATGACTTGCCAATATTGTCTGAGATACCACGAGTTGAAAATCTGGAATCTGAGGGTGCAAAAAAATCTAAATTTGAGAAAATCATCTTTAAAGTTTTGTTCACACTGAAGTTTCTTAGCAATGCATATTACAATCAAAATTAAGTTTTGATATATTTACAGTAAGTAAATGGTACAGAATATCTTCAGGGAACATCATCTTTATTACTTTAATATCCTAATGATTTTGGCATAACAGAAAAATCTATAAGTTTACCCATACAATGTATTTTTGGCTATTGCTACAAATAGACCCCAGCTACTAAGACTGCTTTTGTGCTCCAGGGTCACACATCATGTTCCTTTTGTTTTCTTGCTCAGTGGGTTCACAGTTCTTTTTTTTTGGTGGTCTGGCCGGTAAACAGCCCACCCCTCCTGGCTAAGGTGTGAGAATGTCTTAAAAGAAAGGCATTTCAATGCCCTTCGTTAAATTTTTTACAGCACTGGTATTGTGACAATGGAAAAGTTCTTCAGAAATAGACATGCCTCTACTCTGTGTCCCACTTTCTCCGTGACTGGGTGACCTCATGATCTCTCACTGCCAAAAACTGGCCACATATTCAAACCACACACACACACCACACACATTCGTAAAGTGGTTGTCTGAGCAGGACGGTTGTGTCGTCTTTAAGGAATGCTCAAGTATTAAACTTAACACATTTAATGAGTTGCTGTTTGTTTGCGAGGTGAATCATCACTGGTATAGGGAACCAGTGTGCTTTACCAATGAACACATGCCCCCATCTCACCTGCGGGACCATAAAACAGGTCAAAAATTCCCAAGGATGGACCTGATCCAAATCTACTGTCAGAAGATAAGGGTTTATTGACTGTACATCCTGTCCCACAGCTGAGTTCGCCGCACCCTCTTTTTATGGTCAGTATATGACATATCATTCATGTTACTAATAATAAGGGTGTTGGTGAAGCGGATGTTGGTGGTCCACTCACTGAACCATGTGCAAACATCTGCGACAGCTTTAATCATGAAAATAATGCACAATATGAATACAGAAGCATTTTTCACTAGTGTTTTCAGATGTTTGGAGCTGTCATGGGTGCAGTTGAAGACTCTTGACGTGGTGTGTCACTGAGTTTATTAAATGCGGCTGGCCAGTTCATCACTGTTCTCTAACTCACCTGATGTCATTGGTTCCCCTCCTCTTTCTCCCCGTTTCTCATGTGTCACTCGGACATCAATACATTCCTGTCACGAGAAGTGAACTAAAAGGAAGCAAAATAGGAATTGGCACGATAGAATTCGGAGCCCCGCCTCGTTGATATATCCTCCTTACTTTCACTATTGCATGCGTAATTCTTTATTGGCACAGAGACCTCCTGCATTTATCATCTGTCGTTTTCATGCTTTATTAACTGTAATGCTTGTAGACCACTTAGGTTTCGCAGGGCCAGGGTCTCCATAGTTTAACTTTATATTGTAATTCTGTTTTGTTCGTTCGGCTTCTCTCTTCTTTTCCCATTTGCTCTTTTAACATTGGGACTAGTCACTCTACACTGTAAAAAATGACCATGAATGAACGGTAAAAGACTGTAAAAATGCTACAGTAAAACATGTTAATGGTTAAGGAAATTCCCTACTATATACTGTGAAAACTGTATGTTTTTAAAGAAAGAATACACAAATACTCAAATGCAAATCCCTTAAGAAAATTAACCGTGGTTTTACTATAGTAAGTGTGTAGTAACCACAAACATGGTTAAACTATGGTTAGTGTAGAAAAAACATGTTACCATAGTTTAACAAGTACTTGTCTAGATCAAGTTTGAATAAAGAAAAGAGAAATTTAGAGCCAGTAAATTTTGGTTTGTGAAATGTAGCTAGCAGGAAACACAAATAACATTATTTACTCACCATTTTAAAAAAAAAAAAATAGGAGAAGATTTAGTGTGTCATACACTGCCAAACAATGAATGAACTTCCCTCATAAGAGTGACAAAACAGCAACTCACATTAATGCGGACTTTTATTAAATTATGTCCAGAAGGCTGTTTTGTGAAATTTGGCTGAACTCTTAACCTGTTGTTTGACCTCTTCATGTTTAAGGAGAGACCTATAGTTCCCAAAGTGCGACGAATCGCTTGTTACGATGTCCAAGGGTGTAGAATGGCAATGCATGTCCCCTACCTAATGTCCAGCTCGATTACTAAACTGTCCCTAGCCAAATTTGATTACAAACACCGGGAAATGACTGTTGTCTTTCATGCATTATGTCCTCACCAATGCCAAAATTAAGCTAGCCCTGGATTTTTTTCCAATCCACGTTACATTTTTTGTGGCCGCAATCAGCATACCATGGAATTAGTATTATTGTCTATGGTACTGGTATTTTTTTTAACTATAATGTGCTTTTGGTCTGGCCATGTTTTACTACATGTGTTGAGCTATCTGTGGTGTGTGTTGAAAGTGCCACCCAGCATCGCTACACACAGTGCAGACAGGAGCTCAGCGACAGAATACGGCCGATGGAGTTTTAGAGAGATTTCGATCATGAAGAGGTGGTAGATCCTAGTCCCAGAATCATTTTCCCGTTGTCCTGCCACCTGTGGGTCATTACAGTTCACACACAATCCAAGAGGCATTTACATGGAAGTCTTATCAGCGTCAGAGAGGCTGACCGTACTTAAAAACAAACTATACTGTTTGTGGTGCACAAAACTCTTCAGACGTCGGTCAGTAGACTTCCCGTTGATGCAAAATTGAAAACGAGAGTATCTTTGATCCTTAAACAGTATATTCTGGATAATAACAAAAAGTTTTTTTTTCCTTTTGTGGCTGAAGTCCTTTTCATTTCACGGTCACAGCTAATCTTCGTTAAAGAGAAGCACTATGTTGTGGTTTTTTGTTTTCCCTTTTCACACCCCCTGAATCTCTTCTGGTTTTACTATTTTTATGTGCAGAGTCTGTTAAGCGACCACCGCAAGTGCCTCCCTGTTGTTATTTGGCTAGTTAGATAATGTTTTTATAAAGAGGGAATGCAATTTACGAACACCCAGTAGTACAAAGTGCCCCGCCTTGCGGCCGCAGCATGGTTTGCACCGTCACAACACCTCATGCTTCAATTTACATAGGAGCGATGCAATCCCCTGTTTTTCATCTGGAGGTTTTCCTCCTGTTAGTGTTTATGAGTGAGTTTGTTATTCTTGTAATTGTATTTCTGTTTAAAAAGATTATCATCGCATTCGACCAAAGCACATGTCCTCAATATTTGGAAGAAATCTCATCCAGCACAATCTCGTTTCATCCATACTAATTTAATCTGTCACATGTGAAAGAGTGTAACTGTGCACACAAACCATCCTAGATCTATGCGTTTGCATAGTTTAAGTTCACAGAGTGTGAGTGTTTTCCGTGACGGTTCGGGGTGTTGGTGTATGGAGTGTGATAATAACCAGGCTGCAGTGGTTAGGTGGAAGAGCGCAAGGGGTTTCGGGGACATGTTGGTTTTTCTCTCTGATATATAAGACCCGCTGTGCTCAAACTTGGTTTTGAGCTCAGAAAAGTGGACTTAAAAAACGCATCTAGTAGAGCTCGGTGTATTAAGCCAAACCAACGATCACAAACACACACACACACAGATGTTTTTGGGGAACACACCCCGACCACTGAACTTCCCTACTTCACACATTCAGTGTTCACAGCCTTAATTATGATGATATCAGAGTTCGGTCTCAGAAATGACGCTGCAGTGGGAGAGCTCAACCCGTTTTTGTGAGGTACATGAATCCCATCATGTTTTCAGGTAATTTTCACTTATGGCAACAGCTCAGAAACAAACTGACGTCAAGCAGCACGCAGTCTGATTAAAGTCACCCGTCGGATACATAAGCAGTGATTCGCAGAAGCGGGTTGGACTCTGACTGCCACCCTGTAATGAAAACATAACATTCGTGATGAGTCTTTGCTGTCTGTGGCATAAACTTTCCAATAGGTTCTTTCTCAGGTTAAGATTCTGTAATGTTGTGGTCTCCTACACTGGCATGTTGAGGTGAACCTGCACTTAAACTCTCGATGCACTGCAAAACGACTTTCTGAGTAAATTTTTTATATTGACTGGTTAAAATAGCTGTAAACTTCCACAAAAGAACATACATTAAGATATGGCTAACTGTTTTCAAAATAATGCATCTTTTTAATACGAGGGTAGTTTGACTTTCTGAATGGAAAAGATCACTTCTTTTTAGTTTAACAGCAAAAAAAAAAAAAAACACGTAAATAAATCTACCAGTGCAGATGCCAAATAAAATAACCCGCATTAGGGAAGAAGACAATTTGATGCAAGCTACTTTTATAAGCAACTTATCTTGTTTTAAGGATGTTAGATATTTTAACTGGAAAACAAGATTAAAATAGTCATAGAATATGTTTTGCAGTGTAACCTTTGAAACGCAGTTAGCTACTTTACAGGTTGACAATACCCAAACAACAACTTTATATCTGAATGCGGTATTAAGCTGAGAATGCGCAATATTGGACATTCTGCAATGGACTAAAAATGATCAGTTTCAGAACCGAATTACCGTAATCTTGAAGCTACAATTTGTGTTTTCACGTGTAGAGTTTAAAGAAATGGTCCTTTAAGTCCCACATGTAATGGAAATATGGGACAGACAGTTTGTTTCTGTAAACGTACATCCAAGCCAGATTTTTGAAAAAAAAAAACTAATGGCTAGAGGAAATCGGTTCTGGTGATTGATAGATGCAGTCTGAAGGGGTGGATTTTAGAGGAAGTTTGTCATTTCATTGAAGAATTGAGCTTTTTGAATTAAAAATGACATGCTCATAAAAGATAACATTCCAGTACGTCAATAAATCATTAGAAAACCGTTAGAATTTCCAGTTAAAGCCAGCTATAAATTCCTTATCCTTGTCAGAATAGGCATTAATTTGGAATCGAGGCACCTTTGACGTGGCTTGATTTGGAGCCTAACCCATTTTGCATGCTATAGAGTTTGTGAATTGAGACATTACGTTATTGAATCGTCACAGCCGGTGAACTTTTTTTTTTTTTTAACAGTAAGATTAATTGTGGTTTACTGTTGAGGTTCTCACGCACAGTAAATGTTTGGTTTCTTCCTCCAAAGCTTTGGCTTATAATTGAGAAAATGTGGTTTTGGATGCTGAATCGTTTTTCGGAGATAAAGAAAAGCCAAAAAGATGCAATATAACACCTCTTAGAATCACCCGTCTTACTTCAAGACCTAATATTGGTGACCGCAGTTATGTGGTAATGTGTGCCTTTGAAGGTTAAAACGGCTGTTTAGGTCGCCGGTGAATAGTTTTTAGTTGCAGTATCCGTGATGTGCCTGGAATCCATCTGGTTTGAATGCTCTTTGGTCCTGATCGTTGTGTTTTAGAGGGACGGTTCGTGCATGCAGGGCCACCCCGTCTGAAAAAACCAGTTTTAAAAATTTTTACAAGCACATTTAAATAAGGACATTATTTAACCCCAGATTATGAGAGGGTTGCATTACGTCGGTTCTCTGTTGTTTGCAACAGTAATGATGAAACTCCTCTCTTGTCGCAGGTTGAATCACACTGAACTGGTGGCGGCGAGAGACGGTCCAGAAAGCTTCCAGAAACTGGCCACAAAGACCTCCATTGCGGCCATGGGTACTGGCCAGGGAGTGAGACCTACGCAAAGTGTGGGCACTTAACGAATCTTTTTTAGGCATCACTTGCTGATAGCATGGGTTGTTGGACATTATCATAGTAATACCTAGTATATTAAATTCCATAGTTTAGGTGTAGGGCTGTAGGCAATTTTAAATAAATAAATACATATATGCACTCATTTTTCAGAGTGAAGCTAGCACTGTGTTCAGTTTTACCCACCGCAGCTCAATTATATCCGCGTCTCGTAGATCAATTCGTTTAGGTACTTCTGCTTCAAACAAAATCCTTCTATGCGTCTGCTCTGATTCATTTGGAAAGCCCCACATGCACCACTATCTAATGGTGAAATGATTCTGCCGTGGTAGTAGACTTTTGGCCAAAACTGTAATCACCAACAATCAACATTTTTAAATTGGCCCTTGCAGTCCGAAAAAAAATAACGCTTTTTATGCCGATCGTGCAGCTCTTTCATTTGCATGTTATTATCAAATGAATGCTCTGTTTCAGATCTGAACCAGCTTGAAGAACGCTGTGGCAGAGAGAGCGCTGGTCCTGCACTGATTCAGGATATATGTGAGTCCGTCAGCCCCAGCTGATGGAAATCCAGTGTCATTCCATCGGTTGCAACACCACCACATCCAGCTGTTAAACTCAGGTTTTTCCAGCACTGTTTTGAGTCGGCCAGCCCAGACTAATAGGCCTTCATCATGTGAGCAGGGTGACGTAATGCGAGCCGAACGCTGTGCGGGGGCGTGCGTCCCGTTTACAAGTTGTCTGCACACTTAGTTTGTGTCAGATCTGGGTTTGTAATGTCAGAATATTAACCGAGTCCGAAATATTGACCCAGATTGCAGCTGAAGTGCTGGAGATTATGAATCAGGCCAATTAGATGTCTACACACACAAACTAACTACCCAAGAAAGCAGTCTGATTGTAATTACAGTGCAAGGATGTTTTTAAAACAAAAAAAGGAGAACAATACATATCGAAATGGCGTGGAGCTCTATAAACTTAAAATAGATTATTTATCCAGTAATGGCAAATTTCTGTCATGATTTAGTCACTGTCATGTCATCCCAAACCCGTATGACTTGATTTTATATGGATATGTTTTGCTTTAGTTTAAACCATGATTCATTTTAAACCATCAACTGTTCCTTAAGAAACTTTTCCTATAACCCCCTCAGTAAAATAAAAACGACCCAAATGATCATAGTTGCCATACAGTCAGAGTAAGAGATATAGTTCATTTAATGATTTCATATTGATACTTTCGAATTGCAGACGTTGATGTTTTGGCAGAGCTTGAGCACAGTTTTGTCTAGTAAAAAAGTAATATATCTAAATACTTAGTATAGTTCAAACCTATTTTATGACGTGGCTCGAGATTTAATGATAGAAAAAGCATAATTAAATTTTATTTGAGTACTGCTTGTGCACAACGCTTTCATGGTCGTAATTAATTACTCTAAAATTTGTTTATAATGTCACTATTGATGAGGAGTGCATAGTCCTTTAATACCATCGGTCTTGAAATGCAAGTTTTTCCTGAAGTATACTTGCAAGAGTTCCACTTTAGCACAATCACATATACTTCCGTAATTTTAAGTGTGGACCTCATTACTATTTCTGTACAAGTAAAGTGCATCAGTACAAAAGTACATCTGATTCACGATCTAAATAGAGTTAGCTAAATGGCACCGTATTTTATTAGCAATAAATATGTAATGCTGTATTTGTATACTTCAATATTTTTTCATATTTTTTTTTTTCAACTCTCAAGAGAATGTGAGATTTTGTGGGGACTTTTTTAGGATAACAGCCTGAGAAAACGGAACCTAGGTGGCCATATAGTTCCTGTTTAGCTTCCAAACATATGCTGCACATCTCATTTTGTGCTCCACTAAGATACAAAATCTACTGGTTTGATTGGTTTTTTGAGAAAATGATGAGAAGTGAAACAGCCCTTTAAAGGGGTATAATGATTGTGTCTAAACTAACATTATTTTTTGTGTATTTGGTGTAATGCAATGTTGTTTATTGCAGTTTAAGGTTAAAAAAACATTATTTTCTACATACTGTACATCATTGGTTGCTCCTATATGCCCGCCTTCTGAAACTCGTCGATTTTTAACAAAGCTCATCGTTCTGAAAGCGAGGTGTCCTCATGTATTGGCCCGCATCCAGTGTATTGTGATTGGCGGAATACCTTTAAGCTGGGACAATGGTTACGCGCCCTCACCATACATTGATGCCGTCTCCCCAAGCATGACACAAAATCATAAAACTGCTTACAAACGAGGCATTTGTTGCATCCAGGGGAAAACATATTACTGATTATATGACTTATACTGTTTTTTTATGCATTGCGTTGCATATCGCTCCGCGTAAACCTAAAACCATGTCTGCATTTGTGATTGGAGAAGCGACAAAAAACAAGCGCCACTCTACATGCGCAAAACTCATGTTGAATCATCAGTGGCAACATTCTTTAAATATGAAACGTACTTACAGGCTGTGAGTCAGAAGCACCAACTGGGCGTGCACACAGTTGGAAATTGCCAACCATTACAGAACAGCCATTGAGCACATGACATCACTGTAGTCGACTTCCCAGGATCAGGAAACAGTCCCCCCCCTCCATAAATTGTCAGCACACATCTGAATATTTGTGGTGAACTGTCGGAACAGTGTTGTATACACCTTAACCCCTGATTTCTAGTTTGTGTCCTCTTTTGGAAGGCCAAAAAAGTATTTTTCGCTTTCACAATAACAACCACAAGCGTCTATACGACATGCGCCGTGGCACAGGAGAAGGAAAGTTACGCCTCTTTCTTTGCATAAACATTTGCATCGTTTGCAAATCGTCCCCACATCGGAGTAATATGTGGGAGGCGTGTTAAAGAGCCGTTTCTGAGCCGTTTTTAAAACTTTTATAACAGAATCTCTCTTTTGGCATTTAGACTTTAGTCTTTGCCCTTCACAGCATCTTCTTTTATGCACCAAGAGCTTGTAACACTACTCCAAGAGAAAGAAAGGAACTTGAACTCGCATCATTGACCCCCTGTACCAACCATGTGGATGCTTCAAACGACCTTTTACATGTTAGTCCCTATAGTGGTTTAGTACAGTAACATAAGTGCCTGTTCATTATCCAGTGTGAGTGGATTCACTTTTGTTTTACATTCAGTCCGGAACGATCAAGCTCAAACCGGATCTAAAGAAAGGTCGTACAATGGCCGTTGTAATAACTCTCATGTTAACATCACTCTGTTGGTCCGGTGAGGAGATTTTCCCTGTTAAAATCCCACAATCATGTGAAAATCTGGATTTATTCACTGGCCTCATCCGGTTCATTTCCGCTCTTCAGTCAAAACATTGCAGTTCTGAATGATCTCTGAACACAAGTGCTTGACTGTCCGTCGATGTTAAGTCACGGTCCAGTTAATTGGACTGCTTTTGCTTGTGACCTTAATTATTGAGCTTTATTGGGAAGCCTTTATGGGAGATAAATAACTCTAAAGCTTTACCTGGAATTCTCACTTTGGCAGTCAGTCGGAGTGCTGGCTTTGATCTGAATGGCTTTATGGCTTATTTTTATTTTTTTATAGTTCTGCAGAACACAAAATTCATGGGGGAAAAAAAAAAACTAATTTTCCACAGAAGAATTTAAGTTTGATGGTAAAGATTTTTTGGGTGAACTAGAAAACGGGATATTTTATAATTGAAAGTGATCGTGTGACACATCTGATTTTATGGCAGAGTCATATAAATCAATCACTAGTTTATACTTCCTAACAATTGTAAACGCAGGTTTACCAATAGCGTACGTTGGTTTGAAGCTATCATTCTGTTCGTTTATTTTTGCACAAAAAAAATAAGACTCATCCTCATCTTTTTACCGCGAAATCTTGCTGAGTTTTATTGACGTTTTGTATCAAGACAGACTTTAGAAGGAGACACATTACCACACACTGGACTTCTGGACCTGACGAGTTGGCTAAGCATTTGTGTCTAACCCATCGATTCTTATCTCATTAAAAATGGGATCTAGCTAACACATGAGTCAGTCGCGAAGGCATATTTGAGTTGTTAATTAAAAATCTCTCTCTAGGCCTCGGCACTGACGGTACCTCCCCGTGATGAGGATTATTCACAGAGACCTCAAAAACCAGAAACACATCGCGTCCTGCAACAAGGAGAGAAACGGGTGAAGTGCGGAGAGAAGTCGCTATTCACGCAAAAAATACCTGTTGGTAATGATACTATTTTTAAAACTTTCGTTGCTAAATTAAAGATGCAATTTCTGCTATCTTTGTCCTGTAGTTGACAAGTTCATAAGATCATAAGATCTGGGTTACCTAAAGAGCTGGGACCAGAGCAGCCTGTGCACATCGTTGTTGTGTGGGAGCCTGCAGTATTTGGTGGGTACTACATCACATGCTGCGCAAGATGACTTCTATCATTGTTATCGACTAGCAGTGCTGATATAAAGTCTTTCTGTTCTGTCTCTGTTTTTCGTCTCTTTAAGCCCCCTGAGCTTGTTAGAACACCAGAAGTAACACGGTGGCGGTGGATAGTATCTGAGTTTTGGGGACGCTGGTGTTCTAGTGGCATCACAGGATCTCAGCAGCCTATTCCTTTCTTCCTTCCACCTGGCATCACGGCCGTGCAAGGTGGTATTCGCTGGGGGGCGATGCCTCAGCTGTCTGTGGCAGAATTTTACCCATCTGCGAGTCCCTGATACACTGATTTGATGTTTCTTTAACGTATTAGATCGTGTGTGTGTCTTACTATGTGTTTGGAGCCGGTGCGCGAGTGCTCCCCAACGTCCCACGAAATTCCCACAGCAGTGGTAGGCTCAATCAAGTAGGTTTTGGCATGTTGCTGTATCTGGCGTGTGGGTGGCATTAATGGAGTGTAATTTAATTGTATGGTTTATTCCACAGGTTGGTGTGTCAAAGCTTTTTGATTAGTGCATGACGTGTGGCCCAGGTTTGATTGGGAGTTTTAGAGAACATTTGGGCCCGAGGAATTTCACAGTTACAGAGGCTGAGAACCACTGGTCTAGAGCAGCTGGCTTCCTATCCTGCTTTTAAATAAATCAAACACGCGGACTGATGAGGAAGGTCACCTATAACGGACAAGTCTGACATGCAATTCTGTGGTAGTTACGACCATTTTATAAAATTGTATTATAATCAATTTTATTAAAACATAGTTGGTCCCCGGGATCACAAAAGAGCCGTCAGTCAGTAGGGTCCAGGTATATTTGTTGCAATAGACCACAATACATGTAGTGTCTGGGATCACAATTATACATTTTCTCTTTTAGTGACAAAAATCTTTAGGATATTAAGTAAAGATCATGTTTCGCGTAGATATCATTTTGTGGTAACTCAAATTTCCTACGTGGTACATATATCAAACTTATCGTGTATGGTTGGATTAGTAATATGCAGTTGCTAAGAACGTTAATTTGACCAACGTTAAATGGATTAAGTTGTGCCTCAATATTTTTGCCGATTTTATTTTTGCCACCCTCATATGCCAGATTTTCAAATAGGTTGTATCTCGAGACAAAATATTGGAAAGCTATTTGGTATGACCAGCTGATTCAGGTATTGAAGGGGGAGAAAGTCTCAATTTAAAAAGAAATTACCTCGCTGTATGACTGTGTTTTGGTGGAGTGGCGAGTTCAGTAGATAATTTAGATTAGTGACTTTCCAATGAATTGAATCACGATTAAATCACAATCCAAAATAAAAGGTGTTTGTTTACAGTAGAGTACGTTAAGGATGTGTGTAAGCGTAGTGTTATATGTGATAGATGTATTGTGAATATAAATACACAAGCATGTCCAAAGTATAGATATAGAGTAAGGTTTTAAGTTGTAATTTATATTACGTATCTGGTTTTATAAATCTGTATATCTTATATAATATCGCAAATATAAGAATATAAATTATAAATGGATATACATTTAAACATATTGTTCTAAAGTATTTAATTTTATGTGTGTGTATTTATATATATACAATAATATACCCGGTTCACATACCATAATTATGTTACACAGAAATTTTATTTTGGATGTGTATTTAATCGTGATTAATCATTTGACAGCCCTAATATATATATACACCCCCGATTTTGCTTTTCTTTTTTTGCTAATTTGAGGACGGTGGTTGGCATGCGTGTACTTGCTCTCAGTGCCAGTGTAAAATCAGTGTAAATCAGCCGTAGCGTGATCGGTTCTCTTCTGTATCTATCTTCATTTCATCACTCAAAACAAAAGCCCAGCTTTCATAGTCCTGACCTGACAAGCTTGATCCAGAGTCCCGGAAAACAAACCCTCCCCGCAACCTCCATGAAACACTATTGTTCTAATACTTTATGTTTGAGTAAAGATAATGTTTCTGCTTCAACGGTTTGTTTTTGCAGAGATTTCTGTACTGTGATTGGCCGCGCTCCAGTATTCTCACATCATGGACTGTTTTTAAAACAACTTCTGAGAACATCAAAAAATCAAGACTGACCCCAGCGCTAAATGGTGTGTTGCTAAATAAATCCAGGTTCGCTTGAACTTTCATTGCCCTCTTTTTTCTCAGGCACAACAAGCTGTTGCAGAAACAAGTGGATGATATTGTGGTTTTTACGAGGATCTGACGGGAGAAAGTTCGATTCTCCCAAACACCTCCCGAACCCTCACAACCTCAACAAGTGAGTCCCGCGGCCACATGAACAAGTGGATCTGTTACTAAGAATGTGAAATGTTACAGAGTTTTTTTATGATACATTTGATTCTGTAAATTGACAATCTGTAAATGTGACAATTATTTATATAGTACTTAATACAATACAGATTGCGTTAAAGCAGCTCATAATAAACAAAATGTTGCAAATTTCCTCAGTTTCAGAAATTAGTCAATTTTATATTTTTTAATATTGAAATTTTTATCATTACAACATCGATTTAAACTATAAAGCAGGTTTTTGTAATTTTATAAGCTTTTTTTTTTAAATGTCTATATAGTTGATTATTTTGTCTATAGTAGTTATTTTAGTACTTTTTAATTATTTCAATAAACAAAAACGAGAAATAATTATTTCATAATTATAAAATTTTTATATTTTATTATTTCGTTTCGGTTTAATTTTTATTATGTTTCAAGTAATGATTTTTGGTCTTTTTGATGGTTTTAGTTTTTAATGAATTATAATAACTCTCTGATATTAAAGGCCGCGTGAATTTCGATTTCATGCAGATTTAAAACAAATCTTCAAGTAAGACTTAATAACAAATTCAAAATAAAAAACGTAGTCCAGCGTAGTTAATAACTATGTGTTTTCAGACTGTTAGCTGGTGAACTGGAGAGCTGGCTACAAATGATGCCGTGGAGATGGTCACCTAAAGAGCGAGGCAAGATTTAAAGAAAGCGGAGCAGGACAGTTCGTGGACGGGGTGTCAAAGACTCGGAGTGAAGAGGACAGTAAAGAGAGCAGTTCAGAGGCCGGCAAAGACTCTCCAAAAGCTTCCTGTTTCTGCTTCGATGAATTAAGCCGCATTCTGAATCTAAAGGTAGCTGAATCTCTCGTCAGTGGACGATCGCAGTGTCACGTGTGAACATGTCTAATGCGCTGGTCTCTGTCTCCTCAGCTGGTCCATGTGCTCAACATGACCTCTGCTGAAATATTCACCTACTCGGTGCAGCCGCAGGAGGACGTGGCATCCCTGCAGGAGCGGATCGCGCAGGACTGCTCGCATTCCTCCGGCCAATCAGGAGCTGCTGCTGGAGGCGGGGCTTGCGCTCGAGCCGCACAACAGCGTCATGCAGTGTGCAATCGATTATAGCGTATGTTTGGAACAACTACCGCCAAAAAAACTAAAAAAAAAAACACACAAATTTTGTATTTAAATAGTATCAATATTCTAATCTAAAAAAAAATAAATAAATACATAATTGGCTTCTCACATTAGGCCACGAGAGGGGCGCATCGAGCAAAATATTACTAATGCACATTTCTTAAAGCAATATAATAACATGACTATCTTTGAAAAAGTGCATAGTGTTTTATAACCAAATATTATTAATTAAGTTGCTTAAACAATTTTAAACAACAACAGCATCATGTATGCATGGTTGTCAATACAAACAAAAGGACAAAAGCCAATCACACGGAGTACTTTCTTTCCATTTAAAAACATGAAATGCAGTGGGATGGGGGGAAAAAATGACATTTTTTAAAATTACATTAATTTTACGTGGCTTTCTAAACGTGGCTCTCTTGTGTGAGACGCGAGTGCAATGGTGATAGATGTCCCTCTAGAAAAATTCTGTGTGGATTTTGTGTGAATAGCTTGGTTTCAGTTTTGACGTAAACAAGATCTTTCTCCGCGTTGATGTTCTTTTTTTCCGTAATGTTTTGAATGAACAACGTAGCAGTGCCGCATCTACTGGGTTCACCTGGAAAGGCTAAAAAAAGCTTTAAAAAGCAACGGCACTTACATCGTCATCACATTTTGTACGCCGCTTATACGCGCACCTTAAATTCAAATGCAAAGTTTTTTATGCATTCAAATGTGGTTTTTATTTTTACTTTGACGAATATTTGAAATTCTATTTTTTTTTTGACAGCCCTAGGAGGAACAGCAGCTTTCTTCAGTTCAAGCTGATTTAATTGACCCTGTTTATTAAGAGTGTTGATATCATCCTGATGTTTTGTGTTGTTTAGATGATGGACACTCGGCGGGCAGATGAGCCGCTGGTTTTCCTGTTTGACCGCTCCTGCTACAGCTACGAGCCTCAGTTTACGCCGCGCGTCCTACCAGATAACAAATCACAACTTAATGTTCTAAACTCCAAACTCAGAATTCTGACTTTTGAGATGTAAACTCAGAACTGTGAGAAAGTAAGTCAGAATTCCAAGTCAGAGTTTTACAATTCCAACTTTTTCCTCAGAATTTGTACGTTTAGTTCTCACAATTCAAAAAAAAAAATCTGAAGTGTGAGATATAAACTTTTTTCTATTATATATACTGTATATATATATATATCATATATAGTTGTTGATTTATATTTTTTTATTTTGCTTTAATGTAAGCCTTTTCTGACACAGAATAGACAAATATACATTACTATATATATAAGCTGGTAACTATATATATAGGTATATATATATATCGATATATTTAATATATATATATATATAATATAACACACAATAATATATTATATTTTATTGTGGCAGAAATAGGCTTCCATTTAAAAAAAATTAAATAATATAAATATGAAATAAAAACCTATAAAAAAATGTACCTCAATAAAATATAAAAAAAAAACAGAATAATAATTAAAAAAAAATTAAAGAATCAGAACTTTTTCGATATTTTATCTTCCATGTTTTAGTTTGTGTACACAAATGTTTGCAAAAAAAAAAAAAAAAAATTAAGTAGTTAAATATTTTGGCATTGTTTCATAAACACCATATAGTGAATACATTTTTTTTACAGCTGTTTGAAAACATTAATATTGTCCATGACTTCCTCTCTTTTTCTTCCATGACATACGTGTCTGAAACAGAAAGAAGCACAGCATGTTTTGTTTACAGGAGAAACTGCATTATTTCTGCTTTCTCTAAGAGTGAATTTGCATTTTCATTCAGCTCGTATCCTACACTCGTTCCAATCATACTCCTCATCCATGCTGGGTTTGTTTACATGACGGTGCACATGCTCAAGCACAACTGATTGATGGAAAAGCATCCTAAAAAATCTGAACAACACCTAACAGATTATCAAAACTCATTCAAGGCATTTTAAAGTGCCTACAATAACAATACTGTCCATTACCGCAGTAAATATGAAGGGCGCCTAAACTGATCTGTGTTTTGTGACGCAGAATCGTGGAGGGAGGAGCTCAAGCGCTTGCTGCCCTACAGCTCCCAGAGACGCACGTGGGGTCAAGCGTGGCACACCCATCCGCGCGCTGAGGGAGGACTGGCAGAGACTGCAGCAAGGACAGAAAGTGGCCATGTAAGACGAGAAGCGCTCCGTACGAGCTAACGCTGAGGCTGTGAGTGACCCGTTCTCTCTCTGTTCCAGCATGAGTCTCCTCAGACACAACGGCACGCTGTCAAAGCAGAAGAACGAGATGGTGTCCATGCACCAGAGGTTAAAAGCCACGCTGGAGTTCTCAGCACCAGTCTGCACATCGACATCGACAAATACCAGGAGCAGAGAGAGCGACGGGCATCGGTACCACACACGGCAGAATCAAATACTAGGGTACTCTATAAATGCTTACTGTTGTTTAAAAATAGTATGCGAAAGAATATTATAAAAGTTTCACATCACCTCATGACGTTGCATGTTTAATTCTGGGGGCATCCAATTATCATCTTAGAAATTAAAATGTTTTTTTTAGTAGTTGAATCTAATTTTACATAAAAATATATTAACTTATAATCAAACAATTAGCAAGAAAGATAGTCAAAAGCACTTGATTATCAGTTATTAATTAATTTATAACTGTTTATTTTGTTATTGGTTTAAAAATCCCTTTATATCCTTTCCTATTAATTAATACATTTTTTTTTTTTAAATAAGCACTTGTTTTCCTTTTCCAAATATTTTCTTTTATTATTAGTATTATTAAAAAATAAGCACTTGACATTCTTTCCAAATAATTATTTTTATTCTTAAAAGATAAACACTTGATATCCTTTCCAAATAATTTAATTATTATTATTATTTTAAAATAACCACTTGATAGCCTTTCCAAATAATTAATTTTATTTATTATAAGTGTTTTTTTTTAATTAGCACTTGACATTTTCTCTAAATTAATAATGATTCATTATTATTTTAAAAAAGCATGTGATGTCCTTTCCAAATAATTCATTTTATTATTCATTATAAGTATTTTTTTAATTAGCACTTGACATTATCTCCAAATAATTTATTATTATAATTAGTTTATAAAAGCATGTTATATCCTTTCCAAATAATTAACTCATTCATTTTAGTTATCTATTTATTATTATTACTATTATTATTATTATCAAAAAACACTTAACATCCTTTCCAAATAATTAATTAACTACTAATTACTTTACTACTATTATTATTATTATTATTATTATTATTATTATAATAAACAGGAGGGACAGTGCATCGCATTGAGGGAATTCACTTTAGCAGCGCACACACACATCAGTTCACTTCTCATAGCGCGCAAAAAGCATTATGGGTAATGACTTCTTAAAAGGGGAACATCCTGACAAATGACTACATTAACTGTCTCTGTTCTTATTACTGAAAACAATGAATTAAACATTATACTAAGCATTTATGACTGTTTGCATTGCTTTCAGAACAAGTGTACACTCCGTGTAGATTTGCTGAAGCTGTGGCTGTTTACATGTTTTCCAGCCTCTGAAAAATTATTGAGTGTCTGGAGAGAAATGGAGCAAACCGCCCTGGACTGTGGACAGGTAACAAGAGCGTGTGAGCGATTTCATATTGTCAGCCATCCCAGTGATCATAGCTAATGCAGAAGACTTTGTGTGTGTGTGTGTGTGTGTGTGTGTGTGTCAGACAGAAGACGTGAATAAGCTGGAGGAGGAGATGATGACCCTTCAGACTGATATCGTGGATCTACAGAGACAGCCGTGGAGGAGTGGAGAGGCTTTAGAGACGCTGTAAATCAACACACACACACACACACACACACACACACACATACACACACACACACACACACACACACACATTTTAAAACACACACACACACACACACACACCTCACACACACACACACACAAACAGAGTGTCATAACTCATAAATCACATCTATTTTAATTCCAAATACCGTAGGATTTAAATGAAACTCAAGATTCAATATCACGATGAACCTCATAAACAGAGTGTCAGAGCTCATAAAGCACCTGTGTTGTGTTTTGCAGCGAGGTGAAGGCCATGGACCTCTTCCGTAAACTGAGAGAGAAGCCCAGAGGTAAGACACAGGTTCCTCAGGACGAGCCGATCCATCTCGTCATCTGAAACTCTCTCTGTGTCTCCAGAGCAGCGCAGTATGGGTGACTGTCAGGAAGTGATCAAACTGGTGGTTCAGGCCGTGCAGTTCTACGAGAGGAGCTACGGGACTTTTACACACACCTGAGGTCAGCTTCTGTGTGATTTCTCATCAGATTTCATTAAAACCTGTGATATATAAGCTCTGTTTCAAGCCTTGCTGTCTGCATGGGATGCTTCTGTCTTTTTTATTCAACTTTGTTTTTTAATAATTTTCTTAGAAAACACCTGTGAACACTACAGAATATCAAATAATATAACATTATAGAGTAAACTTTATTTTATTTATTATATAATAAAAAAGGCATCTAAGCTTGCTCTATTCTTTTTCTATTCTATCTGTTTTCTTTTTATTTATTATATAAGTTAATTAAAAAAAAAACTTTGCTATTTGTTAGGCTAACTGAGACTTGTTATAGCACCTATATATCATTGCTCTTTTGTTTTTGTTTGCTTCCATTGTCCTCATTTGTAAGTGGCTTTGGATAACACATCTGCTAAATGACTAAATGTAAATTCTTTTATATCTGTTTTCAGTATCAAACTAATTCACTACTTTATGATTAACCTCAAAACCAAAAAAAAACATCAATTCATTAGATAAACAGCATAAAAACAAGGTTAACGGGTTATATTTACAACGTGTTTTTAAAGCGTGAGCATTGTAGCCAATCACAGATGTGTTTAATTTCTTTATAAAAAGAAAAAAAACAGACTCATCACATAATCCTAAAATATACACAGACTTTCTAACATATCCATTCACAATTTTCATATTTTAAACCGTTTACAATTACAACCAATCATGTTTTTTCAAATCCTCCCACGCGTATTTTTGTGAAAAAGATTGTGTTTGTCAGAATGCCCTTAACGCAATATAATCATGCATGTAACAAGACATTCATTGTGCTCTATGACTATATATGAGTGTTGAACTATAATTGACTTAGTACCATAGCAATGAAACCTGCCACTTTTTTATTAAAAGTAATGTTTATTTATTCTTAATTTTATTAATAAATTTTCACCAGACCTTTTTAAAGCAACGTTTACTTGATTTGCAATATTTAAAGGATGCAAACTAATGTGTTTGTACAATTATAATTAGCTTTAACAATTAACTTACTCTATTTAATTAGAACTGAGCTGAATAATGACACTTGTCTTTTGTAGAGCTGCTTTACAGATGAAATGGATGAATTTTGCGACATATAAACACTTTTGTATAAAGTGCTAAAAAAATAAATGTGGCTTACCTTAATGTTTTAAGGTTTTAATAAAATACTGAGAACTGTGAAATGTTACTGGTATATCAAGATTTGAAACGGATCTCTATTTTTTCTTTTTAATTTTCTATTGAAATTTGCACTGAGTTGCACTGAATTCATTTGCATTGAAAAACTAATCAGTATGGAATTTGTACCTTTAACTTGATGATTTCAACATGTTTTTGTGTATTTCCTTTGCTCTATCCTATATACTGTCAAAGAATGACCAGTTCAGTGATCGTGATAATTATTTTAAGTGTCTAAAATGAAGTTAAATTGTAATGTGCATGTGTGTGTGTGTGCAGTAAGACGATGGTGTGCCGTCAGAGAGTCCTGGAGCTGCTGCCGCGTGTGGAGGGGATGGTGAGTGCGATGGCTCGCAGCGAGAAACAGCTGCAGCATCTGCAGGAGAAGAGACAGAAGGAGCTGTGGAACCTGCTCAAAGTGGCCTGTGTATGCACACTACTCATACTCCTTCTACAGTATGCATGTGAGCGCGTGCACAATGCCGTGTGCTTGACTTGAGCGTGCATGTGTGTGTTTTAGAGTAAGGTTCGTAGTCCAGTGAGCGGCAGTCCAGACGGAGGACGGACCCCACCGGCCCCTGCACACCCGCTGATGTCCCACAGACCGTCCGACGTACCGCAGACGTGAGTCCAGTGCATGAGACACTTTGCATTCATTTGCATGTTTGCATCACGAGTGTTTCTCTCTCGTGTGTGTTCAGAGACGAGTCTCAGCTTGTGATCGAGGAGAGCAAGATGTTTGAGAGCCGCCTGCAGAGTTTAGTGCAAGACACCATTCAGGAAACAGAGACCAGCATGCAGGTAACTCATCTGAGAAGTATAACAATTTGACTCGTATTTGTAGAGTTGTTACTGAATTTCAAATTCACAAAAAATTATACTTGCTAAAAAATGTGCTCACTCTCAAGCCATCCAAGATCAGGATGAGTTTGTTTCTTCATCAGGTTTGTAGAAATGTAGCACTGCATCAGTGTCTCAGCAATGGATGCTCTGCAGTGAATGGGTGCCGTCAGAATGAGAGTCCGAACAGCTGATAAAAACATCACAATAATCCACAGCACTCCAGTCCATCAGTTAATGTCTTGTGAAGAGAAAAGCTGTGTGTTTGTAAGAAACCACTCTATCCTTAAGATGTTTTTACATTTAAACTGATGTTTTCGGCTAAAACACGAGTCCATAATCCATAATAACATTTCCTTTAGTGAAAAAGTCATCTGGTCTGAATCAGGAGAGAAATCCTGCTCAGATCAAGCACCGTTTACATGCCAAAATATTCCATGCTCTAAACAAATATATGTGTGGATTTTAATGTGAGAGACAACAGGAGATGGACTTTCTCATTTTTTTAATTTGAATCATTTGAATCTTAAAACACCTTAATGAATTTTTTTTTTACAAAAACACAGCTTTTCACTTCTCCAGATGTTAACTGATGGACTGGAGTGCTGTAGATTACCTGTGAATTATTGTGATGTTTTTATCAGCTGTTTGGACTCTCATTCTGACGGCACCCATTCACTGCAGAGCATCCATTGCTGAGACACTGATGCAGTGCTACATTTCTTAAAATTTGTTCTGATGAAAAAACAAATGAATCTTCATCTTGGATGGCCTGAGGGTGAGCACATTGAGCAAATATTAATTTTTGAGTGACCTACTCCTTTAAGAATGTTTTGTGAATCCACCCACTGGAAACACATCCATAAAACACACAGATCAGAGATGATATTCATCACTGACATTTATCTCTTTCTCTTAAAGATACTGAGAGAGTGGAAGTGGTTGAACGGGGGGCAGGATTTGGCTTGATCCCGAGGATACACAGGTTACCCGTGAGTGTTTGTCAGAGGATCAGACTGTTACCTCAAAAGCGAACTAATATGAAGCGATACTGCCACCGACTGGAGGAAACGTGATACTGCAGGCAGTGTGTGCTGACAATTCATTCCTGTGGACTCACACTCGACTCATTTTCTCAATGCATTTCTTACTTTTAAGAGGAGGTTATAAACCCCTTAAATAGTTTGTTTTTGAATCATTTATGTTAATCAAGGATTCTTGCATCAGAATACTTGACAATTTCAGCCTTTCTGATGCTTTCTATGCAAGTTCCTCTTCACATTTTGTGCACATGTAATAATGTAGTATAAATGTTGTTGGCTCCATGACAAATAGCTTGTGCTGTACCTCATTTGTAAGTCGCTTTGGATAAAAACAAATGCTTATTGAATGAATGAAAATATAAATCCATCCTAGTTCCTCCTTACCTCACTGTGACTCGACAGACCAAGTGTCTGATCACGCAGTAGGTGTCAATGTATAAATGTGGACATTTGTTATTGTTTTCATCGTTTATGACGCTATTAAGATTTCATGACAAAAAGTAACCCTGTTTGCATCTGAACTCATGAAATATTTTTCAGATATGGAAATTATTTTTACATGCTAAGAAAAATAGCATCTTCGGTACATAGGATTTTTTTTATACACACACACACAAAAAAAAAGTAATAAAATGTTGTATCAAAGTATTTTGCGTGTTCATGTGTCCTTTTGCAATTTCATTTAATGAAAACATCTTTAGTACTTCTGAAGTATATCTAAAGTTATGACAATTATTTTTATATGCTGAGAAAAATGAGAAAAAAACTTTTTTTGACATACAGCAGCATATTGGAAATAACTTTTTTTGAATTACTTTTTTATTTTTCAATTTTGTATTCATGTTAATTTTAGTGAAAGTTTTAGTAATATTTTGTCATTTTCTAACAGAAATATTTTTTATGTTTTTTCAGTTTTAGTACTTTATAATTACAACTCATTTTAAACACAAATTTTTTTAATACATGAACAGTGTTTGCTTTCTAACAATATTTCTCTAGTGTAATTTCATTTCATTTTAAACATAAATTTTTTTAATACATGAACAGTGTTTGCTTTCTAACAAGGATAAAAGCAAAAGAAACTAGGTTTTATTCAGTCAACATTCCTCTTTATTGAGTTCCACAACATCAGTTTCTTCTTCTAGTCCTCCGCTTTTAACATAAATCACTTTTTTATGGGGATAAAAACAAAAAAACTCATGGACCGTCCTCTAAAAACTCCAGCCCGCAAACACAGACAACAAACCTGTGATAAAATATGAACGGTGGGCAAACGTGAGAGATGCGTTTCTAAGTTATCATTAAACCCATGGCTCCTGTGTGACTGTTCAGAAACCAGAAACTCAATATTTATCTAGTTAAAAAAAAAAGAAGAAATGATATGGTGCCACGTGTGTAACATTAAAAGCGCTATGATATGTTGACAAGAGGAAGCTGTTCTCAAATAGTGAGCTGGTGACGGAGGATGGGTGTGGCCAGGAATCATGTGACTGCTGATCCTGTTTCTTATTGGTTTCTGGAGGGGTTTTAAGGCCAGATTAGTTGAGGAGGAATTACGGGGGGCGGCGTGTGTGTTTCTGCAGGGGCTGAAGTCGTGCCGTCAGCTCCCTGTGTTTCTTTACTTCCCATCTGCTCTCTCTCGGAGTCATTACACCTCCAGCTCGAAGCCCATGCCCACCTTATGTCCTCCAGCGTTGAAGTTCTTAGCGTCGATCAGAGTAGACAGAGTGAGTTTCACACCTGCGGAAGATACTGCGTTTATTATGCTTCACTAGTACTTGGCTTGACACAACATACTGAAATCCTTCTTCTGTATCTCCTAATCGCACAAGCTTTCACTGAGCGGGTCTAAAACCGCTGCATCACACACAGAGTAAGAATAACAGCTGTCTATCACTAACAGCGGTTACCAGATACCCTAGCATAACATGCTATACATGCTAAACGATACTAGCAACATGCTAAAACAGGCGAGGAACACGTTAAAACATGCTAGCAACGTGTTAAATATTACTAGGAATACGCCAAAACATACTAACAACTTGCTATCAACGTTTATAATCTTACTAACCTGCTAAACAGGTTAACAATATGTTAAAACATACTAGAAACATGCTAAAACAGGTGAGGAACACGTTAAAACATGCTAGCAACGTGTTAAATATTACTAGCAACACTATTTGTAATTTTTTAATATATCGGCATCGGCCGATATCCGTGTTTAGTAACACCCATTTATAGAGGTCGACCGATATATCGAGCCGATATTTGTCATTTTTTAATATATCGGCACCGGCCGATATCCGTGTTTAGTAGCGCCGATTTAAATTCAGGCACGTCAGCGGGCAGCCCCGTGTTATTGGTGCGGTGGAAAGTGCTGCTGCCGCATGTGAAGGACCCCAAGCCAAAACTTTTGGAAGATTCAACCACAGTCCTGGGAGATAAAGGTAGTCAGAGAATTTCACTCTGAGAAGGTGACAGCGCTCACAAACACTGCAGCGTGATTGAGGGCTCCGTTACTCTGCCCCGCTAACAGACAGCACCGCGCTCGGAGAGACAGCTGTCCTGGAGCAGCACAGAACGGTGAATGACATTTGTTCGGAAGCATGGTTTAATACAGACAATAGCCAGGTTTCCATCCAACTCATTTGCATTTAGGGATGTCAATATTTGATCATTTCCATGATCGATCGTCGTTTAAATTAACAATCAATGAATAAGCTTAATGCTGCAAAATGCGTCTGCAGCGGTATTATTAATATGTGCAAAAGCCACTCTAAAAAAAAAAGCTTTCTCACCCGAATTAATGGGGTTTTAGTCTGAATAAAATGCTAGTAGCAGGACTGTAAAATGAATAGATGTGATTATGATCATTTGATAAAATGAAGGGAGCGCGCTGTACATTTGAGCTGAACACGCCTCTTTAACTTTCCCGTCAAGGAGACCGCTGAACGCGCCTCTTTAAATGGTTCGTGGTGCTCGTTGTTGTATTTTAAAACGCAATTGCAATGTTTTCAAATTACACTATAGTATTAAAAATAAAATTATCCCAAACGTAACTGTGGCGCTTGTGGCTGTGCTGCGCAGTCAGTGAACCGCTTTTTCACATTAAACATTTTATGCGAGTATTAATGACCAGTACTTTATATTTGATCCTGTTCTGCAAAATGTTAGATTTTGAATTTTTGCGTTCTGTTAGGCCTATTTGTTTTAAAAAGTCTGGCATTTACAGTGCATTAGATCGTGACAGTGCATGCGTGCGTGCAGACGAGGACGAGCGCGCGCGGGTTTGGCTAGATGTATTTGGAGGTTGTTGCTTACGTCTCGTTCTGCACATATCCAAATGTTTCCATATTCGCAATGTATCTGAATGTTAAACTATAATATTTTTTATTTTTTTTTAATGTAAACTAGACGGAAAAAATCATCTTCACATGAGCAAAAACGTCCTTGGCATAACAGCAGAGAGGACCGGTATACTGCGGTCTATTTAAACTGACCAGTGTAACCTTTTATATGTTTGGTTGACTCTACTTAATCTTAATAATGAACAGACTGCGATGTAAGTTTGAAGTTAGAATGCACTTTAGATGTTCTGTTTCATTTATACCAAACACAAATGTTGCTGGTTGCTAGTGTGTTTGCAGCACTACTTTTATTTATTTTTTATATATTTTTTATATTTTTCAGTTTAACTTATTTTTATTTATAAAATTTTATTTCTTTTATTTAAATGTATATTTAAGTTTACATTTATGTTCCAACAAACTTGAAAAATTCTGCTTGATAAATGCTCTAAAACTTTTTTATGTAAATGATTGACTTTTATATATATATATATATATATATATATATAATATATATATATATATATATATATATATATATATATATATTACCTGTTTTATTTAATACTTGGTCAGTTTATTGATTTGTTTGGTTAACTTTAGATATTTTTTTTTTATTTGTAATACCGTGCAGTGCACAAAATGAAGATTCGAGAGATGGTTCAAGTCAGTGCTCAATAAATTATGATAAGTTTAGAAATGTTGTGCATCCACTTATTATTAGTTTGACATTTTAGCATGCAAATGAGGGGGAAAACTTAAAGATATTGGCCCTAAAAATCGGCAGCACATATCGGCCATCGGCTGACCCTGACCTCTAAACATCGGCATCGGCATCGGCTATAGAAAAACCCATATCGGTCGATCTCTAGTTTATAATCTTACTAACATGCTAAAATAGGTTAGCAACATGTTAAATATTGCTAGCAACATGTTAAAACATGCTAGCAACATGCTAAAACAGGTAAGTGACGTTAAAACATGCTAACAACATGTTAAAACATGCTAGCAACATGCTAAAACAGGTAAGTGATGTTAAAACATGCTAACAACATGTTAAAACATGCTAGCAACATGTTAAAACATGCTAACAACATGTTAAAACATGCTAGCAACATGTTAAAACAGGTTAGTGACATTAAAACATGCTAGCAACATGTTAAAACTGGTTAGTGACGTTAAAACATGCTAACAACATCCTAAAACATACTAGCAACATAACATACTATCGTGTTAAATTTTGTTAACAATATGTTAAAACAAGTGAGCAACATACTAGCAACATGTTAAAACAGGTTATCGACATGTTAAAACATGGTAGCAATGTGTAAAATATTGCTAAAAACATGCTAAAAAAACCGGTAGCAACATGCTAAAAAACAAAAGCCACATGGTAAAACATGCCACAACGTGTTTAATATTGCTATCAAATTCCTAAAACACACTAAGCAACATGCTATCAACATGTTAAATACTGCTAACAACATGCTAAAACATGCTAGCAACATGATAAAGCAGGTTAGCAACAATGCTAAAACAGGTTAATATGTTAAAACATACTGGCAACATGCTAAAACATGCTGAAAATATTAGAAACATGCTAAAACATGTTAGCAACATGCTCAATTATGCTTGCAACAAGTTAGCAATGTGCTAAAACATGCAAACAATGTGCTAGATCATACTAGCAAACATGCTAAATCATGTTAATAACTTGCTTTGTATCAATTTGAACATGTTAATAATATTTAGCTTTGAGTAAAATCTTCAAACTTCAACAAACTTTACTCCTCTTGTTAAAGAACGTTATGTCTGATTGTTAATGACGTGAAGGTGTTTGTTCACCTGGCCGGAGGCTCTGTGTGTATCCTATCCCAACCAGACTAGCGTTGTTGACTTTGGCCTGAGGAGAGACACAGGGTTATCATCTTCAGTCAGTGACAGCGGTCAGCTGTTAGAGGATGTATGGTTTGTGCTCACAGAGATGGAGGAGTCTTTATCTAGCTGGTATTTAGCAGCGATGCCGAAGCGTGTGTTGTTACTGCCTGCGGTCCAGGACAGATTCACCGCCGTCTCCAACTGACCGTTCACCTTCTGATAGATGGAGCCGCCGAACTCTGTGCCGTCATTACTGCAGCAGACACCACCATTAACTTCAGAACAACTCGGAACAGTGAATGTTTTTTAAAGAAGTCTCTTCTGCTCACCAAGCCTGCATTTATCTGATCCAAAGTACAGCAGTAAGCAGTGATATTATGAAATATTTTTACTATTTAAAATAATTGTTTTCTGTTTGAATATATTTTAAAATTTAATTTATTTCTGTGATGTGCAGCTGTATTTTCAGCATCATTACTCCAGTCTTCAGTGTCACATGATCTTCAGAAATCATTCTAATATCCTGATTTGCTGCTCAAGAAATATTTCTGATTATTATTATTATTATTATTATGTTGAAAACAGTTGAGTACATTTTTGCATGATTCTTTGATGAATAGAAAGATCCAAAGATCAGCATTTATCTGAAATAAAAAGCTTTTGTAACATTATACACTATACCATTCAAAAGCTTGGAGTCAGTATAATTTATTTTCTTAATGCTTTTATTATCAAGGATGCTTTAAATTAATCAAAAGTGATGATAAAGACATTTATAATGTTACAAAGGTTTTCTATTTCAGATAAATGCTGCTCTTCTGAACTTTCTATTCATTAAAGAAACCTGAAAAAAATTCTACTCTGCTGTTTTCAACATAATAATAATAATAAATGTTTATACAGAATATTAGAATGATTTCTGAAGGATGGTGTGACTGCAGTGATGATGCTAAAAACTCAGCTTTGAAATCACATTTTAAATTACATGTTAAAATAGAAAACAGTTATTTTGAATAGATAACATCTTTCAGAATTTGACTGTACTTTGAATCAAATAAATGTAGGCTTGGAGACCAGAAGAGTCTTCTTTAAAAAACATTACTCACATCTTATTGTCACTGTGAGCCAGCATTATTATCATTAACTAAAACCATAAAAACACTGATACTTGAAATGTTAACTGAAATGAAAATATAACTGTATATATGAGTGGTATTTTTTAATGTGAATGTTGCTTGAGTGTTTCCTCACACATTGGTGTGTAGCTGGAAGTCTCCTGCCTTGTAGCCCAAAGCGAAGTTGTTCTGGGCCAGCTTGGACTTGGCCGTGTCGAAGGCCATCTGATACCCGGCCAGCCAGCCCTCATAACCCAGAACGGCTGCGGCGTGAATTGTCGGTCCGGCCAGATCGAAAGCTATATCACAGCCCACATTCATGTAATCACGCTTATAACCCGCCTTCAGCTTACCGCTCTTCTTCCTGAAGATAGCAGAGAGAGGATTTTTTATTGATTTTCATATATATATATATATACACACACACACACACACTTTAAGACTTTTATTTTATATTATTTTATTAAAATTTTAAATTTTATTGAGATTGTTTTTTTTTTTTTTATTAATATAATCGTATCTTATTATTTATTTTTATTGTAAAAAAAAAACATTATTTTTCATTAATTAAAAATGATCTCATTCATATTCTTTATCCTAATTTAATATTCAATACAGCAAAACATGGTGACAAGTAATTTCAAAATACATAATCCAAATTAACAAAATATAACTTTTATTAAAGAAAGTTACTTATTTTTTATTAATACATTTATTTTATTGTTTTTTTATTTTATTAAGATTTGTATTGTTTTATTTTTATTAATGTATTTTATTATTTTTAATTTTTTTAAATATTAATTTTAATTCAATAATAATATAATCTGTGTTCATTATCTTAATTTAATATTCAATACAGGAAAACATGGTGATAATTCACATTTCAAAATACATAATCCAAGATCAACAAAATATTACTTTAAAGAAAAAGTGACTTTTATCTTATTTTTTAAAATTTTATTAAGAATTGTATAGTTTTATTTTTATTAATGTATACTATATTTAATTTTTTTAATAGAAATATTACTTTTAATTAAACAATAAAATTATAATTTTAATATTCAAAACAGCAAAACATGGCAACAATTCACAATGGTCACATTTCAAAATACATAATCCAATATTACCAAATTACTTTTATTAAAGAAAAAAAGTTACTTTTTTTATTAAGACATTTATTTTATTGTTTTTCAATTTTATTAAGATTTGTATTGTTTTATTTTTATTAATATATTTTATTATTTTTTTATATATATTTTTTTAATTAAAGAATAATATCATCCATGTTCATTATCTTAATTTAATATTCAATACATCAAAACATGGCAACAATTCAAAATTGACACATTTCAAAATGCAAAATCCAAAAAAGTGACTTTATTATTAAAGTGACTTTTTAATAATAAAACTTAATCTTTTGTCCAGTTAAAGTGTTCACATACCCAGTGTTGGGCACAACTGAAGTGTCCAGTCCCAGCTTCAGACCTTTGGCCAGCTACACAGAAACAAGACAAAACAGTGCATTATTTATCAACCGTTTTAAACACTTTATGCATAACGTTAGGATTGGCGTCCTGGACTCACCTGATCTTCCAGAGTCACTTCAGTGGTCAGAACATTATCTGTGTTCCACTTCTGGTTCAAAGTCAGGCCCAGATCCTTCACTTTGTACTTGGTCTCCAGGTTTCCAGCTGCTTTTCCGGTGTCTGTGTTACTGGAGCCGCCGGCGGAGAAATCCTGAGAAACGAGAGAGAAACAGTGAAAGGAAGCAGGGAAAGAGAAGAAGAACAACAGAGAGAGAGGAAGAGGACGGTTTCACAGATTAACAGGAAATGAAGAAGAAGGATGAAGAGGGTTGGGCTGCATGTGCTGCTCATAAAGTCACGTCAGTTCATACTGGCACCTAGTTAGCACCGAGTTAGTTTTATCTCAGCATTTTATTTGGTTGCACCATCTGTTATCACATCCAAGACTTATTTAATTAAAATTAAATTAATTAAAATATATATATATTCCCTGCAAGACTTTGATAGTTTTGGCAACAAGTTCTCCATAGATTAAAGCTTAACGTAACGTATATATTTATTGAGGCACATTTGTAAACAGGAAATAGTGTTAAAAATGTTACATTTCAATTTGAACTTAATTATATAAATACAGAGCACAAATTTAATTTAATAAAAAATATTTAATGTAATATTTCTGCATATAATCCAGAACATAAACTGTATACCAGATACTGTGTAAATACTGTGTATTTGGGTTTAAACTGAATTATGGGAACATCATTCTCACGCAGCAACGACAGACAAAAACAGATTTAGCTGCCAAAAGAGACTAAACAAATTCACATTCTCATGTAAAACATCCCAGTCTTACCATCTGACATCGACATCCAATAAAGAACGCAAGAAAGACAGAAAGAAGCAGGTTAGAAAAGAGATGCAAACATTCAGATTCATGAGGAATGACAGAAACTCATTCCAAACCGGGGTACTATCATTAACTTCAACTAGAACCAAAATCATTAAAACAATTCTATACTTGAAATTAATGAAAGTTTTCTGAAATAAAAAATTATCATTTTGCACTTACAGTTTAATATTAAGTATTGAAATAAATAAAAATACAAACGAAATAAAAATGAATAAAAAATTACAAAACCACGTAACAAAATTACTAAAACTTTAAAATTAAATTAATAAAAAAAATTACATAAATTATTCTAAAAACAAAATACAGAAATTATAAAAATTCTTAAATTTAATACATTTAAAAAAATCTAAATATTTATAAAAACTACAATTGTATATTAATAATACTAAAATAACACTGTCTGGAACAGGACCGTTCTGACCCAGATATAGACGAGAGCAGCGAACATGAATCAGTCACACACACACACACACACACGCATGCACACACACACACAGACACAGACTCACACACAGACACACACACACACACACACACACACACACACACACACAACACACACACACACACACACACACACACACACACACACACACACACACACACACAGCTCAATGAATCTACATACTGAACATCTGGAAGATGATGTTCACAATTCAACATGAATTATATTTAGGAAAACAGCTCTTACATACAAGTACACAGTGCAGATATCAGATGGTAATGCCATGATACTTTGACATTACTATGGTACAGGCTGATTAGTACCATGGTATTTGTTGGCACTCAGTGAAGAAACAGAGAGCAAAAGAGCAA